>NW_025953368.1:0-245852 GCF_018812025.1 Megalobrama amblycephala
TTCTTCTCCCCAAAGCAAAAGTGATGCACTTTAGTCTTAAATTACATATATCCTTCAAAAAACATTTCTTCATTTAAAATAAAATTTAATAAATAATAAAATGAAAATATGTCTTGGTTTTATTTTAGTAATTATTTCTCTGAAGATACAGTAATTTTTCATATAATTTCTCTAATTCCTTTTTGAGAACATTACAGGGCTGGTATAGAAAAACATGTGGTGATTTCACTTTCACTTTACAAAATATAATGTACGAGAACCAAAGATTGCTGTGTTTTGTATGATTTGATCAATAATATATTATTAGCCAAATACTTATACATAAATGTTGACTTTTCAAATTTGTTTATTTAGAAATGAATTAAAATACTTTTCAGATGCCCTTATTAAAATGAAAAATCAAAATGCATTACAACTGTTTCATTTGTTTGTATTATATAATTTGTTTTAGTTATATTCCTTTATTTTTATTTACTTTTATGTTTCATTATGTTTTATTTTGGATTTAAAATGGGTCTCTTGTGCTGAGCCTTCCATCCCATTTCTTCCTGGTAGGCCTATATTTATGCCATTTTGTTGTATTCAGATTGTGTACTTAAAAAAATCTACAGCCACCAGCAGATGGTGCTATTGTGATTGTGAACATATTGCTACCATGATTCAAAATGTTGCTAACGTGATTTAGAATGTAGGTAAATAGCATGAAGCATGTGGGTAGCATGATTTAACATGAATTAACATGTTTGCTAGCATGTTTTCATGTTGCTAAAATTAATTAACATGTTGCTAGCATGATTCAAGGGGCTGCTAGAATGAATTAGCATGTTGCTAAAAAAGTTGCTAGCATGTTTTAGCATGTTGTCCGGATGATATATAAAACATAAATTAACACATTGCTAACAATTTTAACACACACTGTTATGTCCTATGCTATATTGCTAGGCTTTGTTAGTGATAGATAGATAGATAGATAGATAGATAGATAGATAGATAGATAGATAGATAGATAGATAGATAGATAGATAGATAATCAATGTTGATACATGATGAGTAACAATCCAGTTTCACATCTGACTTGTGACTTATAGTAGGCGGGAAGACAGACCATGGCATTCATGAAAAACCATGTTTCTGGAGGTTTCCGTTTGACTAAGATGGGCTGCTGGATTCACACCTCAGTAAATAACAGTGTGCAATGGTAAACACGTTTTTTTTTTTTTTTTTTTTTTTTTTTTTTTTTTAAACACCATTTTAAGATCCATAAGCTTATTTACCATGACATTTAGATTGACTACCCAATATTCACACAATATGCCACTCTTCAACTGTTACACGAGTAGTTCCTTCAAAACCGACGGTTAACGATAAAGTAAAGAATGTTTTCAACCATTAAGAACTGTGTGTGTGTCTGAGTGTGTGTGTGTGTGTGTGAACAAGGAGGGTTAAATGTTATCGGGGGGAGGATTCACCCACCAGATTTATAGTTTGTGTGTTTTTGGTGGATAGGTCATTAGATCAGACTTTGAAGAAGATGCTTCACATGCTTGTTTTGTTCTGTTTGTGCTGGTGGAGTCTGATTGGTAAGTTAGACATCTAAATAATTCATTTCCATTTCGACCTCCTGCTTTTGTTCAGATTAATTATTGGTTTTGTATTTGCTCTTCTTCCTGAATAAGTAAAATCAAATTCTTTTCAGGCCTGTTTTTCAGTGAGCCTGATTTAAATTATTTATTCACACAACAATCTGTAAATTATTGTCATTGCATTTTCATTTGCATCTCTTTTGCTGTTCAGGATGTTCTTCAGTTCATATTTAGTTACGAGAATGGACATCAGGCTTTGTAAACCAACAAAAGTCTTTAAAAAGTATGAACTTTGTTCTCCAGGTGTGTTTGGTGATTCAGTGTCAGTGATGGAGGGAGATTCTGTCACTTTATACAACAATGTTACTGAAATACGTGAAGATGAAGATTTACTGTGGAAATATGGAGCTGAAAACTCTCTGATAGTTCAGATCAACAGAGAGAACCAAATCTCCTCCATATATGATGATGTTCCTGACGGGAGATTCAGAGACAGACTGAAGCTGGACGATCAAACTGGATCTCTGACCATCACAAACATCACAACTGAACATGCTGGAGTTTATGAACTGCACATAAGTGGAGCGAAACGATCATCAAAAACATTCAGTGTTTCTGTCTATGGTGAGTAGAGACGTCATTTGCCCTGACCTTCAAATATTGTCATGTTATTTAATGAATGTTTTTTTTAGGTAAAATTAATTTATGCTTAATTTTGACTTGACTTGAGAAAAAAAAAAAAAAAAAAAAAAAAAAAAAAGATTATAGTAAGGCACTTGAATTGAATTGATTTGAAAGAACATACTGCTTTCAATAAAATAAATCACTTTAAAACTGTTACATTATTTTTGATCCGATTGCTATTTTTCTGCTATTCTCTGATGTTTTCCAGCTCGTCTGCCTGTTCCTGTCATCAGCAGTAACTCTTCACAATGTTCATCATCATCATCAAATTGTTCATTGGTGTGTTCAGCTGTGAATGTGAGTCATGTGACTCTCTCCTGGTACAAAGGAAACAGTTTATTGTCCAGCATCAGTGTGTCTGATCTCAGCATCAGTCTCTCTCTACCTCTGGAGGTGGAATATCAGGATAAAAACACCTACAGCTGTGTGCTGAACAATCCCATCAGCAACCAGACTCAACATCTGGACATCACTCACCTCTGTCACACATGTGCAGGTACGGTGATATTAATATTTATTTACTCTCAGTTATACACTTCTGATGTTTGATAGTGTCTGTTGTAGATCAGATGGACAGATTCACTCACACTAATGTCTCATTTTGTCCATTACAGATCAAGGCCTACCATTATTGTACACAGTGCTGATCTCTGCTGCTGGATCTCTGTTGATTGTAGCTGTGGTTGGGATGTTCTGGATCTGTAAGAAATGTAGAAAAACAGGTCAGAAGAGCATTAAATGTATCTGTACAAATGTAAATAAAACACAAATATTGAAAACTTTGTCTTGTTTTAACCAGGGTTCCCACTCTTTCATAAACACCAGATTCAAGGACTTTCAAGGACATTTTAAAGCACCATTTATTTTATATCAAGCACCTATCAGATTCACATCCCAGCATATGGAGCATCATGAAAGACCTCTGACAGTACTAAACATGTTACGCCTTCTATTGCATTTCCATATATTTTAACCTGAAAGTGGTACAGAATCATTTGTACATTAATTTTGGAAATATATTAAAACTGTTTGCAGCTTTCTTATCACGAATGTTAACAATTATTCCACACTAGTTTTGGTTTTAATTTTTTATGGATCATTACTTGAGTAAAAACATTATAATATAGAATATTATAAAAAGTCAATTTTGCAATTAAGCGACAAAAAAAAGATTATATGGATCGTAATTGTGGCTTATAAAGTCAGAATATATATGATTATAGCAAATCTCACAATTCTGACTTTATAAGACACAATTGTGGCTTTATAGCAATTGGTTAGCTGGTAGGTTTTGAAGCTGGTATGCTGGTTTGAGCTGGTTTATGCTGGTCCTATGCTGGACCAGCACTTGACCAGCATAAACCAGCTCAAACCTACCAGCTTCAAAACTTACATTAACCAGCATATGCTGTTTTTTTCAACAGGTATTTAGCAGTGATCTTAGACACAAAATATAATAGCATGTTTTATAACAAAACTGACATTTTGAAATTATTTAGCACTTTGCTAGCATGCTGCTAACATGATTTAGCATATTTCTAGCATGATTTGGCATATTGCTAGCATAATTTAACATGTTGCAAGCAGGATTAACAAATTTGTAACATGATTTAGCACATTGCTAGCATTATGTTAACATAATTAACATGTTGCTAACATGATTCAAAATGTTACTGGCATGATTTAGTATGTAGCTAGCATGAAGCATGTAGGTAGCATGAATTAACATGTTTGCTAGCATGTTTTTTCAAATTGCTAACATGAATTTACATGTTGATAGCATGATTTAAGAGGTTGTTAGAATTAATTAGCATGTTGCTAACATGTTTTAACATGTTTTAGCATGTTGTTAGAATTAATTAGCATGTTAATAAAATGTTTCTAACATAAATTAACAAATTGCTAACAATTTTAAGACACATTGTTACCATGTAGTAGTTGCTAGGCTTTGTTATGCTATAGATAGAACATAAAACAAGCAAAACACACCTGTCAGTCAGCCTTGTGTGATATTCAGTGCCAAGAGATGATCAACTGTCAAACTTTGTAGTTTCTCAATGTTGATGCATGATGACTAACAATCCATTTTGACATCTATCTTGTGACTGTTATTAGACTGTTAAAAACAGCGCTTTAAGCTGTTCTGTGTAGGAGGGAAGTCAGGCGGTGACATTAAAGAAAAAACAGGTGTCTACAGGTTTCAGTTTGACTAAGATGGGCTGCTGGATTCACACTTCAGTGTGGGATGGTACACACTTTTTTTGCCATTTGCAAAAATCGAATGATTATAAATTTTAAGATCCATAAGCTTATTTACCATGTTATGTGCTGCTTACTTAAAAAAAAAAAAAAATCATGGTAACAATATTTCACATTTTTAAATAGTTTTTAAGTGGATTTCTTTAACGGAATCTACTTGAATAAATCATGTAAAATCTCTTACATTACTTATGACACAATTTAATATTTTCTATTGAAATGTGCTTTTCACTGAAAGTTGACTCTCATAAGTGTGCATTTAGAGTGAATGGAAAAGTTTATATTTGACTTGAGTTATGTTGTACAATTAAATGACTGTATGCTTGTAGCACAACACAAACAAGAATATTTTGTTACTGCACTGGCACTAACAAAGTTATTGCTCATTGCTGTATATTATTAGCAAGTTACCTTAAACAAATTTGGAAAATATATCTCTTGATTTTATTAGAAATATCAATATTTTCTATACAACACTGAACCACAATTTTATTAATAAAACATACACATTATGTTTAATTATCACCTCAATTTTTATTGAATGAAAATGACAAGAACCAACGGTTAATGATAAAATAAAGAATGTTTTCAACCCTATGTGTGAACAAGAACTATGTGTGTTTGTGTTTATGTGAACATGGAGGGTTAAATGTTATCGGGGGGAGGATTCACACACCAGATTTATAGTTTGTGTGTTTTTGGTGGGTAGTTTTATTAGGTCAGACTTTGAAGAAGATGCTTCACATGCTTGTTTTGTTCTGTTTGTGCTGGTGGAGTCTGATTGGTAAGTTAGACATCTAAATAATTCATTTCCATTTCGACCTGCTGCTTTTGTTCAGATTAATTATTGGTTTTGCATTTGCTCTTCTTCCTGAATAAGTAAAATCAAATTCTTTTCAGGCCTGTTTTTCAGTGAGCCTGATTTAAAATGGAACTATTGAAAATATTCAGCAGAATTAAACTTGATTCAGAGAACAATCTGTAAGTTATTGTCATTGTATTTTCATTTGCATCTCTTTTGCTGTTCAGGATGTTCTTCAGTTCATATTTAGTTACGAGAATGGACATCAGGCTTTGTAAACCCCAAAAAAATAGTCTTTAAAAAGTGCGAACTTTGTTCTCCAGGTGTGTTTGGTGATTCAGTGTCAGTGATGGAGGGAGATTCTGTCACTTTATACACTGATCTTACTGAAATACATGAAGATGAAGATTTACTGTGGAAATATGGAGCTGAAAACTCTCTGATAGTTCAAATCAACAGAGAGAACCAAATCTCCTCCATATATGATGATGTTCCTGATGGGAGATTCAGAGACAGACTGAAGCTGGACGATCAAACTGGATCTCTGACCATCACAAACATCACAACTGAACATGCTGGAGATTATCAACTGCACATAAGTGGAGCGAAACGATCATCAAAAACATTCAGTGTTTCTGTCTATGGTGAGTAGAGATGTCATTTTCCCTGACCTTCAAATATTGTCATGTATTTAATGACTGTTTCAGGTAAAATTAAGTTATGCTTAATTTTGACTTGACTTGGAAAAAAAAAAATCAAGATTATGGTGAATTGATTTGAAAGAATATACTGCTTTCAATAAAAAAAAAAAAAATTAAAAATTAAAAATTCTCCCATGTTTTTCAGCTCATCTGCCTGTTCCTGTCATCAGCAGTAACTCTTCACAATGTTCTTCATCTTCATCAAATTGTTCATTGGTGTGTTCAGCTGTGAATGTGAGCCATGTGACTCTCTCCTGGTACAAAGGAAACAGTTTATTGTCCAGCATCAGTGTGTCTGATCTCAGCATCAGTCTCTCTCTACCTCTGGAGGTGGAATATCAGGATAAAAACACCTACAGCTGTGTGCTGAACAATCCCATCAGCAACCAGACTCAACATCTGGACATCACTCACCTCTGTCACACATGTTCAGGTACGGTGATATTAACATTGATTTACTCTCAGTTATACAGTGCTGATGTGTGATAGTGTTTGTTGTAGATCAGATGGACAGATTCACTCACACTAATGTCTCATTTTGTCATTTACAGATCAAGGTCTACCTTTATTGTACATAGTTCTGATCTCTGCTGCTGGATCTCTGTTGATTGTAGCTGTGGTTGGGATGTTCTGGATCTGCAAGAAATATAGAAAAACAGGTCAGAAGAGTAAGAAATGTATCTATACACGTTAATAAACGCAAATATTGAAAACTTTATCACATTTTAACATATCTTGTTAATGCAGTCAAAACCCAGGAGGAAGACAGAACTGATTCACCAGTGCTTAAAACAACAACACGGAAAATGGTAAGATGTTGCAAGAAGTTGTTGCAGTCAGTTAGTTTGAAGTTTGCAGCATCAGACGTGTGTGGTTTATCAACGCTGTCATTAATGTTCCTGTGGTTTATATTCTGAGCTGAAATGTAGTATTAGCATCCGCTGGTTTCTTAGTAAACATACTGCAAAAGTATCTTTGATGATGCTTTTGTGTGAAAGACAGTTATTCTCAGAGCAGAGGCTGTCGAGACGAAACTTCAGAAATTAAATACTCTGTTTGATGATTTACACGGTGTGTGTGTTCACTATGTGTGTGTGTACTTGGATGGCTTAAATGCAGAGCACAAATTGCAGGTATGGGACACCATGCTTGGCCACACATCACGTCAAATTCACTTTTTTTTTTTTTTTTTTTACTTTCAACTGTTTAAAAAGTCATGATTGAGGTCATTTCCTCCATGTATTCTTATCATCTGTCCTGTATGGTAGTTTTTCAAAACAAAAAAAGGTTATTCAGACAGAAACATCTTCTATTAATTTTCTATCAATTCGTCAGGTTCCTGACTGAGTGTATTTTTCCTTTCAGAAATCAAAGATGGAGCCTGTGTATGAAAATGTCTCCAAAAAACGATGATCAAACATTATATCTATACTGAGATTTTTGTTATAGATTATAAATATAACACACTTTTGGTTTTGTTCACATTTATTCTGTGCCAGGATGTCTACATTTTGTTTTCACCCTTTGTATCATATATTTTTGTGTTATTGCAATGTCTGAAATTGTGTTTTAATTATAATAACATACAAAAACTCAACTAAAATGTTCTATTTTAAGTTTATCATTTAATTCATGACATGGAGGTAAAGAACTGCCTGAAGCAAAGTGCATGAAAATAATTTAATGCAGAGTTAGCCGTGGATTATCCCACTTATGCCATGTTAATTTGCCAGCACTTAAAACTTAAAAGCAGTTATTAAAGAGCACCTATTATACCCTTTTTCACAATTTGTAATATAAGTCCCTGATGTCCCCAGAAATACCCCACAGATCATTTATTATCAAATTTACCCCTATTTGAGTGTGAGCAAAAACACACGGTTAATTGTGTGTCCCTTTGAGCTTTAACAGCTCACACTTTGCATACTCAACAACAACAAAACTGGAGAATGTCAAGCAGCCAAAATGAGGTTTGTCAGTAACTGTGTTCAGCCTTACATTGTTCAAACCGCAGTGATGGAGAGACGAAGAAGTTACAACTTATAGAATGCATCCGAATGTTTCTGAATGGTTAGTGGATAAATAGTGTTGTGTTGACTCTTATGTTCGTTGGTACATCCAATAACAGAACATTTGTAATGTTTTTTGTGCAGAAGATATATATCCCTGCAGTCGCTACAGTGAGGAAATAGAAATAGAAATAGAAATAGAAATAGACTGCTCACTCGGCTGTGTCTATGCTAATAGTGCAGATGGGCAGGGTTTCCCTAAGTATAGGGGGAAATCTGGAACAGTGCATTTGGAGAGACTGTTTATGATTTAATGGGATATCTTAAAAGGAGTGAGTGGATTCTTACAATTATAAGCTGGTGGTTTACACACTGTGGACAGTTTGTGTTCAAACATCTTATAAAAGTGAATTTTGCATAATGGGTCCCCTCTAATGTTTGCAGTGCAATATTTGACTGGAAGTTAAAAATTACAGATATTTTTGTCAGCATTCTGCTAGCTTTGAATCACACAGAGATAAAGTAGTGCTCAGTGATTTTTATTTGAATGAATTATAGCATTTATTTGAATTTGTTACTGAGAGAGAGATGAGATGATAGATGTGTACCTGTGTGTATGTCTCTCTTTCTATTAAAGGGTCATAAAACCCCAAAATACATTTTTTGAGATGTGAACATATGTATAGGCACATCACTGAAACACTAAAAGCACAAGTGGAAATTGGTTATTTCTGCGTTTTTTCGAAAGTCAAAGCAATGTCACAAAATCTGACTAGAAGTGTGCCTATGGAGTGTGCGATCGGCTGCTGAGGTTCCAGTTCTGAGCGCTTCTTTGAATTATTCATGAGAATGAACTCTTTTAAACCAATCACTGTGCTGTATTATGCATGAGATCGCATTACAGTGGAGAATTCAAACACACTGTAAAACATTTTCAGCTGGTTAAACTTAGAAATGAAAGTTCACCTGCTGCCTTAAAAATCTGAGTTAACTCAACTAAACATAAGTTAACTCAACTTGAAGATAAGCTTTGTTTCAACTCACAAATAGTCAAGACAATGCATAACTTTAAGTTTAAATTTTAACTTAAAATAATGCATTGTCTTGACTATTTTTGAGTTGAAACAAAGCTTATCTTCAAGTTGAGTTAACTCACATTTTTAAGGCAGCAGGTGAACTTACATTTCTAAGTTTAACCAGCTAAAACAACATGTAACAATTTAACAATGCTCACAACACGGATCAAAGATCATATACGGAGTGAAGTAAGCATTTTTCTCATTTTGAATGACATATTTCACATACTCTATAGTGCTCAAAACATGAACCAGCACCAGGTATGCTCACATTTTTAATCATGTCTTCTTCAAATTAAATATATGTGCAAATAAGGATACTAATACAGTCATACGCGATGACATTAAGAATTATTCTGATACACAGAAGACGATGTAGACTGAAAATTCAAAGAACAATGGACAAAAAAACAAACAAACAAAAAAACTATATACCCTATATATATATATATATATATATATATATATAAACTATATATATTGTCTTCTGGGTGAATAAATTGAAGATGGACCCTTGAAGGGTCAAGGTTTTTTTATGAAACCTTGAGAGTCACATGGACGGAGCACGTGTTGCTGGCATCCACATTCTATGTCATTCTGCAGAAACAGAAAAGAGCTGTGAAAACATGGCTGGTTTATACTCACCTAAAATCCTCCAGACAGAATGGGACGAAAAGATGATGGAAAGTCTGACTTTGACTCAGTGTCTGAAACTTGAGTCTGGAACGACTTACATGACTGCAGAGAAGAACCTTTGTACATCGCAGAGTTGGATGGGATAACTTCGAATGTCTGCCACAGAGTGGTCGGTGATCATTCTAAAAAGAAGCAGGAAGAGTGTGTTTACATGTTTTGCTGCAAAGACAAGACGAAGCTCTGTGATCGCTCGGGGGGCCTTCCTCCATAATGAACAGCATGATATGTACGAGATGCAATTTTTTGTTCAAGTGGTGCGATCTGGTTCTCCTGAGCTCCCTTTTCTCAATCATAAACAAAATCTTCAAGTGGTGCGACTTGCATGATGGATAGAACAAAATTAAAGTGCAGCTATTCCACCCCGAGAGATGCATGCAGCAGTACATACACTCTGCCGTCCCGCCCCTTCACTACACCCATTATAAGCTGCAATAAGTCAGACCCTTCCCACAGAACATCTTTATAAACCATGTCTCAAGACGAAGCTTCAGAGCAGGCTCACATCTGCAGCTGCAGCATCTCTTTCGACCACGGTCTTGACTCCCGATGACAATGCTACTGATCATATTCTGACAGACGAACCCGGGACATCTGATACCGATAAAAGATGGTTAGATAAATTTTGCACAGAGCTTCGAGTTTCCTAATGGGTCTGTGTGACAGTACCTCAACCGATAAGGGTTTCGACACCACAGACAGCTGCTTCACCAATGTTGGATTCAAAATCGTAAAAGCTATGATCTCCTCGATAAGGTGAAGGAGGACTGCGAAGGCTATGCGATAAATCATCCCAGCCAGCTGAATGAAATGGGCAACTCAACAAAAGTCTAGGGTCTAAGGTGAAACTAAAGCAAACACTGATCTCCATGATAATGATTTTAAACAAAACATTTTCAACCAAACATCAACATCTAAACCTCTGGTAATTCTCAGTAAGTATGTCAGAAATGTATGTCAGAAATAAAGTCAGTCTGGGCAGCGTTTCCCAAAAGCATCGTAAGCCTAAGTTGATCGTAGCTCCAATTGGTTTCAATGGAGCTACGATCAACTTAAGCTTACGATGCTTTTGGGAAACGCTGCCCTGGTTAGTAATAAGTGAAGCTGGTAATGCTGTTTGTGGAGTTGTTGAATCAGATCTTCAGAGATTTAATGTCTTTTATCTTCAGTTCATCTAAGGCTGTGGCTGAAGAAAGTTGTAGTTTGTGTTCTTATTTCTCTTTCTTTCAGTGTTTGTTCACAGCAGGTGTTTGAATGATTGAAAAAATGTTTCAGGAACATCAAACTAACCTTTAAATAACATTCTTCTAACATTAAGGAAACTGGACATTTTTATGTTCTTGGAATGTTACAAATCAACGTTCCTAGAATATTGAATTTTAAATCAAAATTCAGTTGAAAGAACGTTTGAGGAACATCATTGTCACAGAGACAAACTCTGTGATTCCCTCCTCTGGCCATCAGAGGGCGCCATCGTCAGAGTACCAACACACACAGACACACACACTACATTTCCCATCAGCCCCGTACCTCGGTACTGATCACCACACCCAGCTGAAGCTCTTTATCAGGACTATATAAACTGCCTTCAACCTTGCATTCTTTGTGAGGTCTTGTACTACTACGGTTTGCATTTCTGAGCATTCTTCATTGTTTTTGCCTGCCTGTTGTTGACCCTGTTTGATCCCTGTTTATGATTCTCTGCTGCCTGCCCATTGGACTCGTTGCTTTGATTCTGACCTGTGATTGTTATCTGCCTGTCCTGACCCATTGCCTGTATTACGACTACAATTCTGCCTGCTCTCTGCTGTCCCAGTCTGCTGCTGTCTGACCACGATCACTGCTTAATAAAGCCTGCTTATCGATCCCACTTCGTGTGACGAGTCGTTACAATCATACCTTATAAAAAACGATCCTCTCATTTTTTACGTTCCCAGAATATTTAGAGTATGTTCTTATAACAAAATTCTTTTAGCTGGGCATGCAATCTTATTCCTAAATGACAACAATTCTGCAGTCTATTAAACCTTTAAAGTTATGATCATACTGGAATATTAATTTAATCCTGCTTTCGTGCTGCCGCTGATTCAGAAAGCGCAGGGCTCATGTAAGCTAGGAGAGAGCGGGGCATAACCTAACATTTTTTGGCTTTCTCATTTTGTGTAAATCCACTTGGGGTTCAGATCCTTTTTTTCCACAATAATGTCACTCTTGTCTAGTAATCCAATCAAAGGCAAAGACTGATGAAGGGAATTAGCTGAAACATACTGTTATCTCCTGGTTGAACAGTCTATAATAAAAGTATTTTTAGAGTACAGACCTTTTAGAATTTTTATACATGTCTAGAACAAAAATGTGGTTTTCTTTCATTATACTTGTTCCTTTATTTACCTCGAAAGAATGGAGGTTTAATGTGACAACATGCCACGTATGTGGGGCCTTATTAAAGTGCATTATTTTGTAAGACATTAAAGAAAAAATATGATTTTTTACCCTTAATTTTACAGTTTTTGTTTGTACAGCCACTTTTGTTAGTCAATTTAGCTGTAATTTTCAATTCAATTTTTTGACAAGGGCAGCGGGACGTTCTGAGAATGTTCTGGGAACATCAAATAAAATAGAGAACATCCTGAATGTTCTGTAAAAGGTTGTCAAATAACGTCCCCTCCAAATAAATTATGGTTACCAAACAACAATTTCTCAATGCTGAACATTGACTCCCAATCTTTATTTGCTTGTTTCTTGTGGTTTCTCAATAGAATTCATAAAAGTTTAATGTGAAAAACATCACTATAATGGGCACATTGAATATAATATAGCTGGCATCTAACTTATAGGCTACTATTAGCACTAATATTAAAATGTACAGACTAGGACGAAGTCTTTGTGTAGCCTGTGTAGGCAAAATATGCTGTGTAATAGCCAATATGTCTCTTACTGCAATAAAATAAACTGAAACGAAACTGCGTGGATGCCTGTGTGCTGTACACGTTAAACAAAAGTGAATGATGGATTTGGACGCAATTAATAAATTATTATTATTATCATTATTAATAAAAAGAATGTTACAAGGCAAAATCAATGATCATTTAAGCAGCAGTTATGAGAAACATCCTCCTAATTTAGTAGTCAAATGCATTATGAAATGCAGAGCTTTCCCTGCCACGCTCTCCATACACTTTAAATTATAGGCTATACACAAGCATTTATATGTTATTAATGTGCAAATACGTAAGAACTTTATGTTTATGAAGTCTCCACACTCCATTCAAATGTCACATACATACATTTACAATGGACAGATTTTATGTACAAATAGACAGGCCTACATATTTCCATGAGCTCACGCTGGACAAACATACACAAATCTCATAATGAACATCATAAAACCACATCCTGATTCATACACTGTGCATTCATTCAACAGAGATCACTGCACATTTTCACAGAACTTTAAACCCTTGATGAATATCACCACTTCAAAAGACTGGGAATTTAATTTAATTTTTAAATTTAAAATATTGCATTTATTTTAATATTTACAGTTTTGGAAAATGTCTTTGTTACAAATATTCAGTCATTTTCCTGTGTTCAGTGTCTGGTCTCATCTGAGAAAGTGTGTTCGCATTCTATATTCTCTTACTGTGGCATTTTGGATTATCATTAAAAGACTGTTCTTGAACAATTCTTCCTTATCTTTGTGTGTTTGTGCAGCACCAACATGACAGTCTTAAAGCTGCAGTAGGTAACTTTTTTAAAAATGTATTTTTTACATATTTGTTAAACCTGTCATTATGTCCTGACAGTAGAATATGAGACAGATAATCTTTGAAAAAATCAAGCTGCTCTGGCTCCTCCCAGTGGTCCTATAGAGACAGAGCGACATGCGTCATAATCTGAAGACCACGCCCACCGGGGGGAAAACAATCCAACCGTCTCCATTGAGTTTGTATTGCGTGAGGCTGCCTCTTTGTCTTTTCTGACTTATTACAAAAAACAGAACAATGTCTAAAAGCTGCTGTGTGACAAGGTGCACAGCTAACAAGCTAAAAAACCCAGAAATAAGTTTTTATAAGCTGTCGATCCCAAAAAATTTATGTTTAAGGACATAAAAGTGGATACAGGCAGTGAGACAGAGCGCAAATGGTCATAATTACTTTAAAAAAATACACTGGAGGGGGTCGTAATCGGCGACAACATATGCTAAACAAACCAACAAAAACAAACCATTCATTATTTTTTACCATGTCAAAGAATTATTTCACCTGTCGCCGATTACGTTCCTCTCCAATGCATTTCTTATAGTAATATGACCCGTTGCTCTCTGTCTCACTGCCTGTATCCACTTTTATGTCCTTAAACATTCGTTTTTGCGGGTCGACAGCTTATAAAAACTTATTTCTGGGTTTTTTAAGTTTGTTAGCTGTACACCTTGTCACACAGCAGCTTTTAGACATTGTTCTGTTTTTTGTAATAAGTCAGAAAAGACAAGGAGGCTCCTCGACTCCTCGAAGTCGCTGTGGTGTGAATTCCTCGTCGGAGCCCATTGACTCTGTGTCAAAACTCTAGCCGCATAACATACAGATAAAATGTCATGCACTGTGCAAAGCAACTATTGAAACCTACTAATTCACTGGCTTGTCATGTTGCTGAAATAATGTACTAGCAAACTATGGAGTCAAATTAATGCCTTAAAGTTTTGCACACAAATAAAGTTTTGCAAAACAAAAAAAAGAATTGAGCTTGACTCCACCCCCACGTCAAACCAGTGCCATAAAGAGATCCGCACAGAAAAGTGCAGCGCAAAAGAAAACCGGTATCGTGAGCGCACGCTTGACTGAAACGCAGAATAAAATGAGCGTTGCAAATGATTTAGTAGGTTTGAGCATGAAAAATATGTGGCAAAGATAAAGTAGGATTACAGCTGTCATTGATTTTTGTAATTGATTATAATTTTATTTTTGCACTACTTTATTTTATTTTGCAATTTATTATTTTTGTTTGCAAAACTTTTTTTTTTTCGCTCAATACTTTATTTTCCTTCGCAATTCTTTATTTTTGTTTGCAAAACATTTTTTTATTGCTCAATTCTTTTTGTGTTTGCAAAACTTTATTTGTGTGCAAAACTTTAAGGCATTAATTTGACTCCATAGCAAACCTTATTTAGCATTACACATCGATAGAATAATTACTTGCATACTGTAACGTTAGTTACGTATATTATCTACTAGCTATTTATTACTTATAAAATAGTGCAACGTCATATAGTTACATTACATGTATTGCAAAATACGTAATGTTTTGAGGACCAAGTTTGTAGTCAAAGTATGGGCAGGCCATAGTCAGTGTAAATCGTATTGTTGATGTTTCGTCTGTACCAGTGAATGTGCCATAACTGTTTATCCGCCGTCATTGGTCCTGCTTGCTTACTAGCCTGCGCGTTCACGGCAGGCTCCGTTGTGATGGGGGAGGAGCTGTGGAGGGAGGGCTGTAGCGCAGCAGAGAGCAAGGGGGAGTGACCTGTGAGTTGTGCTTGTTCAAATTTTCAGGCTAATGCCGAGTTCAGACTGCACGATTTTAGCCCCGATTTTGGCTCGCCGACAGGTTTTGAGAAAATCGCCGACAAATGCCCGAAATCACAGGCAAATCGGTGCTCGTTCACGCGAGTGACAATCACGCAGTGTGAATGAGCAAAGACGCGATCTGAGAGAATCGCCGACGAGTCGCCGACGCCCGTGAGATATTTGGCATGCTAAATATCTGGACCTGTCGGCGATTCAAAATCCTGCAGTGTGAAAAGTGTTCTGACTGAAAACTACATCGGCGATGACCGACAGCCAATGAGAGAGCAAGATACAGAGCAGCGGGGAGTTCGGGGAGGAGTTATAGACCACAACATCAGCAAGCATGGCTTCATTCACATAAACATTACAATTCTATCAAACGGAAACAAAACACAAACATTTGCTTGACCATCTGCAACAGCAGCACATTGAAAAGTTATGTATTTACCTCCAACTCTCGTTGCAGAACACACAATCCACAGTCTACCCAACCATTTCCTCCTCCATATTTTTCTTTTCTTTTTCTTATATTCGGTGCAAATCAGCGCACAGGCAACTCGTATTTCAAGCTTCTTGCGGGCTACCGTTTTTAATAATAATAATAATAACTCCGGTCCTGCACGCGTGATATCGCGTCACATCTCGCGTGTGTTTGGTTGTGAAACGTAGTTTGCGTGCCAGACAGAGTTGTCGGCGATTCTTCCTATTGTAAAGTCATGCAGTGTGAAACCGTCTGTCGCCGATCCATCGTGCAGTTTGAACACAGCAGCGACTGAATGCTGGCCAAGATAGTCATGCAGTGTGAAAAGAACAGTGACCCGACTGCTTTGAAAATCGTGCAGTCTGAACTCGGCTTTAGTCAAGGTTTTCTAAAAACTCCCTACAGCAGCTTTAAGGTTATAACAACAAGTCAATGGAATAAAAGATTAAGCCTTTCCTTTTTTCACATTGGGTGTAAATTTCACACAATCCATTATTTACTGCAGCTGAAAGTTTGCCATCATCTCTCATTATTCAGTTATTTTACAAAAAAAATTCTTAAAAATGTGTAAAATATTTGAATACTGTTGTTACGTGTATGTTCTGTTTTGGTTTAATTCTAGTTCCTGTTTCCTTATTTGTTCTCATTTACCCGCCACTGGTTTGTTTCTTTGTTCTCCTGTGTTTGTCTTATAATAAAGAAGTTTTTGTTTACTCCATTCATCATGCGCTTTGTATAACCCCCGCGTACAACTGTATACATATAAAGGAAACTGTTGACAAAATTTTACCAGCGATAAAGCACCCCAGAGGAAGCCAGTAAGAATGAAAAAAAATGTTTGTGTTTTCACTAATGTAAAGTATCAGTTTCTAAAACAAAATTAAAATGAAAATAACTTCATGTTAAATATGATCATTGTGTATTTAATGCTTTTCTCCCTCTCTCAGTATCTCATGTTTTTTGTTTGTTTGCTTTTTTCACACATAAAAGGGTCTTAAAAAGCTGTTCATACAGGAAAACACTCTTCACCTACAAACACATGCACTAAGGCCCAATCCCAATTCTACCCCTTCCCCCTTCCCCTTCCCCTTTGTTTCGCGCGTTCACGTGAAGGGGTAGGGGTGTCCCAATTCTCATTTGGTTGGAGGGGAAGGGCCAGGTAGCCCTTCAAACGAAGATTTTTCGGGACCACACTTCAGACGAAGGGGTATGATAAATTTCCAACATGGCCGACCAAGCGAGCAGAGAGACCCATAAATGTAAGTTTTTTTTTTTTTTTACGGTAAACAGTATTTTAGTAATAAATAATCACTTGTTTTATGTTGCCTTTAATCTTGTGTTCATGTATACGGTTATGTTCTCCGAAAAAAGATTTGTTAAAATCGCTATGAAAACAGTTCGCTAATGTTTTTTACTTTATGATAGTTCCACAACAATTTTGTTTATATTTTATTGAAACCCGCGTTGATTTGACAACATAAATTCAAATCCGGTGGCAGCTAACTTGTCTTTTTGCCGCATGCCTCATTAATGTATTGTTTTGTTGTGGTTACGTCCATAAATACGTGTACCTTACATGATATAAACAAAAAGTGCATTCAGTTTGCGTGCTTATTCATCAGTATTGTATGTTCTGTATCAACCAGGGACTCCTGAGGAAACACGCAGGTTCGTCTCCTTTGTCTTATGCGAAGAACTGAAGACAAATGCAAAAAAAAAATAGCTGTCGCCCAAGCAACAGAGATCACTACAGCTATCGATGGCATCTTAAAAGGCCAATTCACACCGCACCAACAAACAATTTTTTTAGCGCGACCCTTTTTATTAACGAGACCCATAAGCATATACAACCATGCAGCTAAACAAGCCAAAACGAATTATTAAAAACGAAACTGAAGGTAAACCTGCGTTGCTCTCATAGTGGTTAACGTTACCTCTCTCTTTCGGTGAAGTGGTGCAGCTGCTCTTGCTGAATGGCACGGATTGCACTATGGACTATTGTACCTTTTGTATATTTTATTTTTTTTAACAGTATTTTATTTTTTATAATGAACAAGCTGCGATGTCAGGTTTCCACTGCTTTGTTGTGTGTGTGTGAGGCGCGGGCGCGATCAAACAGCCCACACAGCAAAAGGACTCCGTATCGGATCCACCACGGAGGTATCGCGCAGAGGTGGAAAGTCCAGGGCTCAGAAAGTGAAAGTCCAGGGCTCAGAAAGTAAAAGTCCTGCCATATTTTTATTCCACCCACTGAAGCATTAATGAGATAAATAAGTGATTAATTGAGTGATGATTGAGCATTATTGAAGACACCTGATGATAACAAGCAGAATCACCAAAGGAGAAAATCACTATTTTTAAGACACCATCACAGAGGTCAGGGTTTGTTTTAGTTGGGCTCTTGACCCTTGACTTTTTAACCTTAGAATTTACTTGGGCAGTTTTTAACTGCATTAAAACTAACCAGACAAGCAAAGTTAAAACATGATCAGGTGGTGTTGGTTATGTTTTCACATAATCATTATTTGATCTGAATCACTGAACTCATCTAGAGCCCAATCTCTGAGTTAGATTTACATTATTGATTACAGCAGCACTGTGATTCTACAGCACAAGATCCAGTTTTTTTTTTTTTTTTTTTCAAAATAATTCAAAGGTTTCATCAAAAGTTCTTAGGAAAAAAAACCCTCATTTAGACACACAGAGATCAAGAATCATCCTGTGAATCTCAACAGTGGTGGCCATCATAAAGCATGTTGCAGTGCATTCTGGGTGCCACCAATCAAAACTCATCCACGGCTCCCATCATGCATTGCTGCATGAATAAATTATGAGCTGAATTGTTTTAGTAATTTTCTTTATTCTCACTATTTTGTTTTTTGCTGTTTTTATAGGACTTTTTAGTAGCTTGTTTTCTAATGTTCAGAGTTGATCTGTTGATCAGAATATGTTGCTTGTCACCGTCGTTGAGATTCATACGCTGATTCTTGATGTCTGTGTGTGCCTTAAAGAATTGTTTTTTTGTTTTATTCAGAACAACTTTTGTGAAACCCTTTGGATTATACTGATAAAGCTGATTTTGTGCTGTAATCAATAATGTAAATCTAACTCAGAGATTGGGCTCTAAATGAGTTCAGTGATTCAGATCAAATAATGATTATGTGAAAACATAACCAACGTTACCTGACCAGCTTTTCTCTTTGCTTGTCTGGCTGTTATAATTCAGTTAAAACTGCCCAAACAAATTCTAATATTAAAAAGTGAAGGGTCAAAAGCCCAACTAAAGCAAACCATGACCTCTGTGATGGTGTCTTAAAATTGTGATTTTCTCCTTTGGTGATTCTGCTTGTTATCATCAGGTGTCTTCAATAATGCTCAATCATCACTCAATTAATCACTTATTTATCTCATTAATGCTTCAGTGGGTGGAAAAAAAATACGGCAGGACTTTTACTTTCTGAGCCCTGGACTTTCCACCTCTGCCGCGAACGGACCCGTATCGGAGTCCACTTGCTCGCAGTGACGGATCCGCAACGAAGGCGGATCACGGACCCGCCTTGGCTCCGCGCTGCATCCGCTCCGCATCCGCGATTAAAACCTTACCTCCGCGGCGGGTCCGTTTGGGACCCGCAAATTGATACAACCGTTACAGTAAAGGCGCGTGCGCGTCCGCGGATCCGACATGGGTCCGCTCAGGATCCGCTGATTGACAGTAGAATTTATGGTGCCGCCCGGATGCGGATCTGATCCTCTGGGCGGCGTCAAAACGGATGTGACAGTCACGCGGGTTTGGCGACTTGAATGCGGATCCGCCACGGAGTCCCTTGCTGTGTGGGAGCTGTCTTTGCAGGGGACTTGCCTCATCGTCATGGCAACGGTTCGTGGCCAGGTCAGATTACGTCAGAGTTTGTTGCCGTCTGTTGGAAAACTGTTCACACCGCGCAGACATTCCACGACCCGACAAACGCCGATTAAACATGTTCAGTCGGGTGAAGACCGACTCCAACAGACGCCAACAGGGGTATCACCGATCCAACAAACTCCAACAGACGAGTGTTGTCGGTGCGGTGTGAATTGGCCTTTAGAAGTGTGTGATAAACATCGGCGCATATATGACGTAGGAGCTAGCGACGACTTATGATGACGTGTAACGGTCTAGTAGTGGTGTCCCATTTCTTAGGGAAATATTTTCAGCCCTACCCCTTGACACTCTGTTTCAAGGGGCAAGGGGAAGGGGTAGGCGTAGGGGTAAGGGGAAGGGGAAGGGGTATAAAATAGAATTGGGATTGGGCCTAAATATACCCATTCTCTCACGCACAAGATGTTTGTCCAACAGATCAAACCACATTTCTGAAGAAAACTGACCACATGCAGGTTTCGGTTTGACTCAGAAGATGACTTTCTGTAAACTGGAAGTGTGAGACCAGACATAGGTTTAACTTTGTACATTTTCCATATACTAAAATTAAGAACTGAATAAATATATACATCCATTTTAAAACCACTAAATTACTCTCCAGAAATGTAATTCATCCAAAATTCAGACAATATTCAACTATTTTTAAATATTCAACACAGTCAGGCAAATATCTTTTAAAAACCATGTCAAATGATAAAAGATTATATATATATATATATATATATATATATATATATATATATATATATATAAAAAAGTGTTTTCCACATTTAAGGACAGTTAATTGAGTTAAGAAGTTAAGAACATTTTTATATACACACATGTAATCATATATAACGTGTGTGTGTTCATTAGGAGGGTCAGACTCTGTCGGGGGAGGATTCACATGCCTCATCACTTCTCTTGTGTTCATTTAGATCAGTTGTGCTTTTATTGACAGTCTTATTAGATCAGAAAATGTCTCACGTGTTTGTTTTGATGTGTTTGTGCTGCTGCCGTCTGACCGGTGAGTTATAAACATATTTGTGTCATTTATTCACATTTCAGAGTAATAATAAACTCAGGTTCAATATTTTCTTCAACTGTGATCAAATCTGTTTTGTTGTTTTGATTGCAAATGCAAATCAGTCTTAGCAAATAATTATTTATATAATTTTAAATTATTCAGCAGTAATCATAAACTACTACAAATAATTTTAAAACATTAAAACAAAATCAAATTATTGATTTACTCACATCTGTCTGATCATGTGACTTCATTTTGTTTCGGGGCTCTGCTGCTGTTAAAGGATACAAACTGACTTCAGGCTTTCTAAACTAACAAGATTAATCAGTGTAAAATCTGTTCTTCAGGTGTGTTTGCTACTGAAACAACTGAAATACAGTCAGTGTCAGTGATGGAGGGAGATTCTGTCACTTTATACATCGATGATACTGAAATACAGAAAAGAGACAATATACTCTGGAAATATGGAGCTGAAAAGCAGATTATAGCTGAAATCAGTAGAAATTATGAATTATTCTACACACATAACGGTACTGATGGGAGATTCAGAGACAGACTGAAGCTGGACGATCAAACTGGATCTCTGACCATCACAAACATCACAACTGAACATGCTGGAGATTATAAACTAGAGATAAGAGGAGTGGATCTGACTACAAAAACATTCAATGTTTCTGTCTATGGTGAGAGACATCATTCATCATGTCCTTCTTGTTCAATTAGCTATTTATATATTGAAATGTTAATGTTATGTATTTCATTTTTATAGTTTGAAATAGTTTCAGACAATCACTGCTTATCATCATCACAATTAAGCAAAAGTAACATTGTTTAGATTTATCCATATATCTGCTTATTTCCCTCATGTTTTTCAGCTCGTCTACCTGTTCCTGTCATAAGCAGTAACTCTTCACAATGTTCTTCATCATCATCATCATCATCAAATTGTTCATTGGTGTGTTCAGCTGTGAATGTGAGTCATGTGACTCTCTCCTGGTACAAAGGAAACAGTTTATTGTCCAGCATCAGTGTGTCTGATCTCAGCATCAGTCTCTCTCTACCTCTGGAGGTGGAATATCAGGATAAAAACACCTACAGCTGTGTGCTGAACAATTCATTCGCTAACCAGACGAGACACCTGAACATCACTCACCTCTGTCACACATGTGCAGGTACAACAGAGCTGATATTAGTGCTTATGTATAAATTCACTCACACTAATGACTCTCTTTTCCTCTTCTTCAGCTCCTCCAGTCTCAGTCTCTCTGATAGTGTTGATCTCTGCTGGATCTCTGTTGATTGTTGCTGCCGTCGGGATCTTCTGCATCTGCAGGAAATGTAGAAAACTTGACAGAGAAGGCAAGTGTTACCTACTGCTTTTAGACATGTATTGTAATAAATAAGTATTTGAAAATATACATTAAATATGTATAGTCAGTTGAAACCCCTAATTATAATTTAATCAACAATTATTCTCATGATTTTGAAGATAACACCTTCTATATCATTTATATGAAAAGAAACCTAAATAAAAATGTGTTTGTACATTTCAATCATAACATTGTCACAGATCCCTTGTTTCCCTGGACTCCATATCCCATGATCCTCCTGTTCTCCACACCTGCACTCACTTCCCTCGTCATCTCCCCATCATCACTCATCACCTGCACCTGGACTTGATTATCCTCACTGCCTTTATATTGCACTCACTCCATTCACTCCTCGTCGGTTCTCTGTTGTGTTAAGTGTATGTTTGGTTTCTCCTCGCCTGAGTTTATTAAAGTGTTGTCTTTGTTGTGGAAATCCGTATCTGCCTCATCTCTCTACCAGCTACACGTAACAGAGAACCGACCTTAAACTGACTGGATTTCCACAGAAAAAAAAAATGGAAGCTTCCTTCATCTCCCGGGCTCCAACTTCTCCCATGCCTCTCTCTTCTTGGACAGCTGGCGAGCGGCTCATTGGACTCCTACAGGTGGGTCGTTCGCTGGAGAGATATGTGGAGGGGTTCGTTGAGCTTGCTTTCTTATCTGACTGGCCTGAAGCATGTTTGATCTCCCTGATGACGACACTATCCGTTTAGATGAACCTGATTATCGTTTCTCCTTAAGCGAAACTATCAATTTAATTTTGTGTTTAAATGGCTCCAAATTCTTCGTCGACAAGGTTCAGGATGAGTGTTTGTCTCCAGTCCATCCAGAGACACGGTTGGCCGGGCCAGTCAGTCAGCCACCGTCTTCCTCTGCATACCCCTCCAGCGAACTTCCTGCCTGTTCTATGCTGGATCCACACGCCTCTGCGGGGTCCAGAAGGCGGAGGAAGAGACAAAAGCCTGAGCCCTCTCCAGTCCCCGACGAGCCCTCTCCAGTCTCCGACGAGCCCTCTCCCGTTCCTACGGGTATTTTAATTGTATTTGAGGGAATGGACTGGCCCCCTGCTCCAGCCACCGAGCAAGTTTCTCCAGTCTCTGACGAGCCCGTATCTCCAGCTCCAGCCGCCGCCGCCGCCGAGCCCTCAGCTCCAGCCGCCGCCGCCGCCGAGCCCTCAGCTCCAGCCGCCGCCGCCGCCGAGCCGCCGAGCCCGTATCTCCAGCTCCAGCCGCCGCCGCCGCCGAGCCGCCGAGCCCTCAGCTCCAGCCGCCGCCGCCGCCGAGCCCTCAGCTCCAGCCGCCGCCGCCGAGCCAGCCGCTCCTATGATGAACTTTGTTATAAAAGTCTCCAGCCCTAAGACTGTTTACCCTCCCTGCCTCCCTCTCCCGCCTCCTCCCACTTGTGTCCACACTGCACCTCCACCTCAAGCCCCCTCGCCCAGATCTCCACCTCGGACCTCTGGGCGATTACCTACACCCTGGCTCCAACCTCCCTCGTCTCCACCATGGCCCATCAGTCCTCCAGCCTCACAAGTCTCCATCCTGCCTCCGCTCACACCTTGGTCCCTCGTCAGCCTGCCTTCCCCTCTGGACTGCACTCCTCCGTCTCCGCTCCGTCCCTCCGTCCCTCGGTTCCAGTTGGCTTCTTCACTCCCCCTGGTGTTCACTTTGTTGTCTGTCGTCCTTGTTCAACTGCGGCCTTCTGGAGCCCCGGCTGCGCTTCGGTCGGCGGAGCCGCTGGTTCCGCCATCTCCCGCCGGTCCTTCAGCGCCGCCTGGGCTCAACGGCTCGAAGGCTTCGGCCCCTGACCCGCCATGGCTGCCTTCGGCCCCTGACCCGCCATGGCTGCCTTCGGCCCCTGACCCGCCATGGCTGCCTTCGGCCCCTGACCCGCCATGGCTGCCTTCGGCCCCTGACCCGCCATGGCTTTTGAACCCGCCCTGGAGACCTCCACTCCAATCTGCTCCTCCCCCTGCTCCGGCTTGAGGTCTCCAGGGCGCCCACCCCATCTACGGCGCGAGGACGCGCCTACCGGGAGGGGGAGGTACTGTCACAGATCCCTTGTTTCCCTGGACTCCATATCCCATGATCCTCCCGTTCTCCACACCTGCACTCACTTCCCTCGTCATCTCCCCATCATCACTCATCACCTGCACCTGGACTTGATTATCCTCACTGCCTTTATATTGCACTCACTCCATTCACTCCTCGTCGGTTCTCTGTGTTAAGTGTATGTTTGGTTTCTCCTCGCTTGAGTTTATTAAAGTGTTGTCTTTGTTGTGGAAATCCGTATCTTCCTCGTCTCTCTACCAGCTACACGTAACAAACATAATACGTCTATTTATATATAATGAAATCGAGCAGTGCTCTTTTTACTCATCTTGCACAAAAAACAAACAAACAAACAAAAAACCTACATTTCTAAAACTGCATCAAAACACTGGAGATGCCAAAAATAGAAATGCAATTCAAAAATAAAAAAGCTGGAAGCTGCTGGTGCTGAAGTCAAAATATCTATTATTACTGAATAATTTTGTTGAGCTTCAATTTCACAATACAGGTTTGATTTATAAATTGTATAAAGAATGTCTCTCTAAATTTTATGACGAACAAATACTGTGTTTGTAACTTTTTGTGTAAAAAAGTTATAGGCCTAATGACAAATTAAATTTGTTAATGCTATTTTATTTTTATTTTTTAAATTGCAGTGTTAAACCTTTAATGGAATATGTGCATTTATGCATTTACTGATAGCCGTAATATTATTATGGCTATGTTGTGAAGAATCAGATCTATACAGAGTTTTGTTTTAAGACATCTATTATTGTTGAAACAGTTCGGACTGGTGAGGAAGAGATCACTTATGCTGAACCATCGTTCTACAAAAGAAACATACAGAAATCGGTAAGATCATTTCTTCCTGTCATGTGTCTGTCATTTTTAGCAAATGCTAAAATAGTTAAAAAGTGTGTGCTTGTGTTTTTGTCTGATCAATCACACACACAAGCACCATATTAGATATATATGAAAGCCATAAGATCATCATTCAATGCAAGAAACTCTTATTGCATATTGTTTTATTTGGATCACATCAGAGATTTCATTTTTATCAAGTTAGCAACATTTTTACATATATAGAAAAGCTAGCTAGAAAAGAAATAGATTAGTAAGTGTTGATATTAATGGGTCAAGTGTTGATGAAAAAGATGCATCTTCAGCCGTTTCTTGAAGTAGCTCGTGTTGAGTTTGGCAGGTCATTCCACCAGCTTAAAATAATCAAGGTAAAGTTCCTTCACAAAAAGTGAAACTGCTTGTGTGCCTCTTTGGGATGATGGCACCACAAGGGACCGTTCACTTGCAGAACACAAGCTTCTGGAGGGTGCATAAGTCTTAAGTGAAGGGCAATTGGCAGCCATTGCAAGTTCATGAGGAGAGGTGTGATATGTGCTCTCTTCGGCGCATTAAAGATCAATCTTGCTGCAGTATTCTGGATCAGCTGCAGAGGCTTGACAGTGCGTGCTGGAAGGCCGGTCAAGAGAGCATTACAATAGTCCAGTCTGGATAGAACAAGAGCTTGGACAAGGTGTTTTGTAGCATGCTCTGATAGGAAGGGCTTGATCTTCCTAATGTTGTATAAGGCAAATCTGCAGGACCGGGCCATTATTGCAATATGGTTTTAACTCTTCCTCTTCTCTAAAGCAGCCCAGCGGCCTCGCCCCCTTTGTTGCGTGTTCTCGGGGGCAGGGTTTATGTAAATTTTGGGGTTTGTGATGCCACCAACCAGGAAGAAGCTCATTGTAGTCCCTACCAGCCGTTTTTTGTAGTCATTAAAAAGTGATTTCTGTAAAAGAACATATCTCAATTTGCATTGAACTTTGAGTGTCGTAACTTTGCAGATGTTGTTTATGCTCTAACAGCAACATCACACACTAAATAAAGTTAAAAAATTAAATCATAATCAAGGATCCCTTTAAAATAATCCATGCGACTCAGGTGGTTTAATCAATTTTATGAAGCAGTTTTTTGAAGTGATATGAGTGCTTTGTTTGTGCAAAAACATCAACATAATTTACCACTTTATTAATATTAATCTCCAATGCAAGTTCACAAGAGCATCAGGACACGTGTGATGAATCAATGGCAGAGGTTGTTTCATGAACATGTGCTGGAGATAAATATTTTGTTAAAAAAAAAAAAAAAAAAAAGTGGTTAACTTAAATTAAAGTTCTGGATAACTACTCTCACATTTTAGTGAAATATAGAAGATGTTTGATGTCATTTCCTCAAGATGCTTTATACTAATAAGTGCTGATAAATGTTATATATCACAACTTCTCATTTAGGATGAACCTAACATTTATTATTACATCTTGTGTTGTGTTTTTTACAGAAAGCTGGAGAGGAGGATCATGTGGTTTATGCACCTCTCACAATGAGAAGATGAACAGACTTCAATCTTTAGGGTACAAGACCCAACTGTGTGACCTGTGAGAGATCTAAAGCATAATAATTTAAGATGATTTTATCAAATGGTCTCCTAAAACTTCAAAACAACTTGCCTTATAATACAAGGACATTTAACAAATTATCTAAATCGTATGGCCCACATGAAGCATTTTCATGTTTGACTTTAAAAGTCAAAGGTTGAAGCGACCATGTGTGTAAATCTCATGTGGTTTGGTCAGTTGGACAGAGAATGTATCTACTGCTGGATGTTTGTGTTTGATGTCAGTTTGTGAGTGTGTCTGCTGTGAAAAGTGTGTCTGTCAATAGCGTGTGGTTTAAGTTGTTTTTCCATTCCTGCTCACATGAAACCATTTGACTTCTGCTCTATAGAAAACCTTCTTTACACAATACTGAACTTATCAAAAAGGTCTCAAATCATACAGAGATATTACTTTGAGATATGAAAATATCATTTGTTTTGTGTGCATATGTGTCATGACCTTATATAAATGCTCATGCTGTAATCATGCAGTTAAGCAGTGCTGGTTTTTAGCAGCTATTTCCAGCTCCAGCAACACTTCCTTCTGAGAACTATAAACCTTTTTGATACCTTGATAGGTCATATCCAGTTTTTTTGTATGAGATTAATTTTAAGAATAAATGCAATGTATTGCTGATTTCTTTAGTTTTCATCAGTTTTGAGGAGAAACTAACTAAAAGCAGCCATGTCGCTAACAGATGTGTTTTTTCAGTAACATAACAGCAAAAACTCCAGTGTTAAATTATCTTTCCTGGGAGAGTTTACACAACACCGTTTTCAACTAAAAACAGAAACTTTTTATGGGTTTTGGCCATTCATTTACACAACAGTGACGGTTTTTGTGGCCTGAAAACGCAAACTTTTGAGGTTTCAAAGTGGAAGTTTTTGAAAACTATATTGTTATCATTTCCATGGAAACTGCAAAAACACAAATCTGTGAAAATGGTGATGGCATGCACATGCGTATAGCGTGTTTAGTCTATTCACCTTATTTTTCAAGGCAGACCTAAGGTGTTTTCTGTGAATGTGTGAGACTTCAGATTTATTAGTCGCTATAAATAATGAGAAGAATATCAAAGTGCAGTAAACTGTAAAAAAAAATAAGGTGGATACCCTTACGAAAAAGAAGTTTATTCAAGTGTGCAATTAGTATACTTCTTTTAAACTAAAAATAAGAAAGTATACTTTCAGTGTACTCTTTATATACTTCTCAGAAATATACTTTATGTACTTCTGAGATATATACTCAAAATTGCACTAAAGTATACTTGACAAAAGTCTAAGTATATTTGGCCTATACGTGGACTTGTTTATGGACTCGATCTACTTTAAATAAAAAATAAAAAAAAATTAAACTTACTTATATTTAAGTGTTGATAAAAAGGATTCATGAAGCTAGAATAAAATGTTTTTAAAATGGAAAGAGTTAAAGTACAGTTCAAGGTATTTCAAGTATAAAAAATAATACCTAAGAAGTATGCTTAAAGTGCAAAAATAATATATAAAAAGTAAACTATAAGTGTGATGTCATGTTCACTTAAAGAAAACTTAAAAGTATACTTGCACTAAACTAGCAGTTTACTGAGAGTATATTTCAAAGTGTACTTTCGTATACTAAAAATGTAGCTACTACTAGTATTAAAATAGTAAACTACTAGTACACTAGTATAAGTTCACTTTTAGTACAGATGCAGTACTCTAAAAAATGCTGGGTTAAAAACAACCCAAGTTGGGTTGAAAATGGACAAACCCAGCGATTGGGTTGTTTTAACCCAGCGGTTGGGTTAAATGTTTGCCCATCCTGCTGGGTAGTTTTATTTAAACCAACTATTGTTTAAAAATTGCTATATGGCTAGCTTAAAATGAACCCAAAATAGTTGGGAAATTAAAAACCAGATGCAATTAGAGGCAACAATAATAGACAAAAGGTGAATGTTTATTAATAAGCTTTAATATTTTATTAATATAAATTTAATAGTTTAATAGTTTATTAATATAAATTTATTAATAAGCAATTTAATAAATGTTTATTGTTTAATAATTATTCATTGAACAGTAATAAATGTTCATTTCCAACATACTTTGGGTTAATTTTAATTAAGCAATACAGTAATTTTTAAACAATATTTAAGTTAAATAAAACTACCCAGCAGGTTGGGCAAACATTTAACCCTACCGCTGGGTTTGTCCATTTTCAACCCAACTTGGGTTGTTTTTAACCCAGCATTTTTTAGAGTGTACAAATGAGAAACGTAGCTGTGAACTAGTTAAAGTTTACTACTGTTACACTGATAGTACACTTAAACGTATACTTCAATTGGGCCAATTTAGTCCCAAGCGGTATTAAAATAGTACACTTACAAGTTTACTACTAGTACATTGATATTATACTTACTACATAAAGTATACTTAAAAAATATACTTGAACATTACTTTAGTATACTTGATCAAATGAACTTGAAGTATACTAGTTTTTCGTAAGGGTATGCATGAGGCAAGTGCTCTAAAAGAATGCGTATATGCGGAGGCGTGTGTCTTTCTTTACAAAGTTGTTTTTAGTCATTTGCGCAGATCTGTGGATACTTTTAATAAAGTCATCTGTACAAAGAAAAAAACTTTTTCATTTTTACAACATTGTTGTCGTGTAAAGGTATCCTAAGAGTGTTAAATAAACACTGAAACAGTGTTAAAGTTAATGAGATAATTAAGTGATTAATTGAGTGATGATTGACCATTATTGAAGACACCTGATGATAACAAGCAGAATCACCAAAGGAGAAAATCACAATTTTTAAGTTACCATCGTGGAGATGCTTCATGCCACAATGCATTCTGGGTGCATCATGCAAAACTCATCCATGGACCCCAGAATGCATTGCAGCATTAAGCATGTCACCATTGTTGAGATTTATGCGCTGATTCTTGATGTATGTTTGTGAGTACATCTCGCCGTAGTTCAAAGTGCTTAGTGTACCATCTGTTTTAAAACTCGTTCCGATTTTCTGATTAAAACTGTGCTGGATTTTTACATGAATCACATTAAAACACAGTTCGTAAGATATTGCTCATATTAAACTCAGTTATAAGATCAGTGAATCAAGCCATTGCACAGTGATTATATTCTTATCATGAAGCAGACGCAGCATCATATTGTGTTTTCTCTTGTTTTTCTTGCCATAACTAATTCAGTTACAGCAGCCAGAGAAACCCTGACATTATTAAAACAAGTCAAACTACTCAACTAAAGTAAACTCTGATCACCATGATGGTAAGATAAAAAAAATTAAATAAAACATCAACAACAAAAAAACTCTCTCTTAATTCTCAATAAGAGCTTCTGTATATGGAGTTGTTTAATCCTCTGCTGAGATCTGGAGAGATTTAATGTCTTCTTTTATCTTCAGTTGATTTCATCTAAGGCTGCGGCTGAACTCAGTTCTAGTTCTAGTGTTTCGATTTTTTCTGTTCTTCTTGTTTCTTTCTTTCATAAACATAATTTTTTTTTTTTTTAGAGTTCTGTTAAAAAAACAAAAAAAAAAACAGATCTTTTAAACACACAGACATCAAGAATCATCCTGTGAATCTCAACAGTGGTGGCCATCATAAAGCATGTTGCAGTGCATTCTGGGTGCCACCAATCAAAATTCATCCATGCCTCCCATCATGCATTGCTGCATGAATAAATTATGAGCTGAATTGTCTTAGTAATTTTCTTTATTCTCACTATTAAAATTTTTCTGTTTTTCTGTGACTTTTTAGTAGCTTGTTTTCTAATGTTCAGAGTTGATCTGTTGATCAGAATATGTTGCTTGTCGCCGTTGTTGAGATTCATACGCTGATTCTTGATGTCTGTGTGTGTCTAAAATATATTTTTTTTTAATTCATATATCTATATATATATATATATATATATATATATATATATATATATATATATATATATATTTTTATTTATTCATTCGTATGTATGTATGTATATTTTATATATTTTTTTTTTATTTATATATATATATTTTTTATTATATTTATGTATATATACAGTATATATATATATGTATTTTTATTTATATATATTTTATTTATATATGTATATATATATATTTTTTTTTTATATTTTTGTGATAAGGGCAACTTTAAGAAAAAAAAAAATCTGTATTGTAAAAGCTGATCTTGTGCTGTAGAATCACAGTGCTGCTGTCAATAATGTAAATCTAACTCAGAGATTGGGCTCTAAATGAGTTCAGTGATTCAGATCAAATAATTATGTGAAAACATTACCAACACCTGATCATCTTTTAACTTTGCTTGTCTGGTTGGTTTTAATGCAGTTAAAACTGCCCAAAACAAAATCTAATATTAAGAAGTTAAGGGTCAAGAGCTCAACTAAAACAAACCCTGACCTCGATGATGGTAACTTAAAAATTGTGATTTTCTCCTTTGGTGATTCTGCTTGTTATCATCAGGTGTCTTCAATAATGCTCAATCATCACTCAATTAATCACTTATTTATCTCATTAATGCTTCAGTGGATGAGATAAAAATATGGCAGGACTTTTACTCTTTGGCCCCTGGATTACCCACCTCTGGAAATAACAGTAAAAACAGGGAATTCTGCTATCTGGATGGACGAGTTACGGATCTATCCATTAGAGCGGATCTAAATTTTAGAAATGAAATTTGAAGTAAATGAGAAATAATGCAAAGGAAAGTAAATTTTCAGAAATTTTGCGCTTTCTTGTGTTTGAATATTAAAATGGCCCTCCGAGGTGTCAATCACAGAAATGGCCCCCAGGCAATTTGAGTTTGAGACCCCTGCTCTAAAGACTCAAAAGTAATTTTTATTGTTGTAATTATGATTTCATAATATTTATGTATGAATCCAAATGGAAAAAAAACATTCAGTTAGTCAAATAGTGGAGCTCTGCAGCCATCTACTGGATAAAGTGATAATTTTTTACTTTTAAAACTGCATTTTTCAAAAGATGGGCAAAAATCTGCATTAAAGGTGCTAAAGAGGCTGTTTTGTTTTATACATTTTTGCAATATTACTTGAAACTGTCTTTACTAACTGATAAAAGACTATTTATTAGGTGCACTGAAAGGAATAATATTAATATACATCATCTGTGCACGAGGTAGGGCCTTAAAAACATCAGCCAATCGTTTGTGTGATCATCACGTAAATTATTGGCCCTCTGGCTTGTCAATCATTGCCGTGACGTTCCTTGTGAGAGACGAGCGTGGCTGCGCGCTCCAGTAACTTTCCACACTCCACAGGCGCCGCATGCAATGTTTTTGTCAGGAGACAGGAATAACAACTGCAGATTATGAGTTACCTGCGGTGAGTCCGACATAATGAATCCACTAACATGACACAGCGAATGCCGGTGGTAAACACTCGTGTTCCAATACTCGTGCACAAGTTTTGGGAGGCGTTCCTTTCAAAAAACTTTCCTTTCAAAAACTCAGTAACAGTCTTTGGATTCTCAGTCGACGAAAAGATCCTCTCTATCACCTTTAACTATGTCAAATTATCCATGTTATCCCCATGAATGAAAGTTACAAATGTGGGACATTTATAAAGTGAATTTTACATGAAAAGCTGTTTTTGTATAAAAACCTATTTTTAAAAAAATATTTTTTAATTTATTTATATAAATCCTAAATCCTCCAAAAGCTGCACAAATTTGGAGGAAAAAACATTAATAAACAGAGAAAAATTACATTTGTTTAAAAACAAACAAACAAACAAACAAACAATTATTTTGTTTTATTCTTTATTGTGTACATATATTGCACATACATGTTCCTACATAAATGTGAATGTATTGTACACACATATATACACACATTCATGGAATGAGTTACAATCATTGATTACAACAGACTTCTAGTTCCCAGCATGCTTTGCTTTTGACTGTTAAAGGAGAGTAAATGTTAGAGTTATTTCATGTGTTTTGCTCAGTATAGGGGAGATTTATTAGTGTTTAAAGTTGTATTATTTGGGAATTTAAAAGGTTTTCTGGTATGTGTGAGTTTTTGGGGTTACCACTGTGCTGAAGAGTAGAGCCTGTGGTAGGGTTGATTATCGGCTGGACAACATTAAGATCATAATTGCTTTTTAGTAATTAGCTTGAAAGTTTGAAACATTTAAAATGTAAATGATTATAAAATATAAGAAATGTGTTACACAAAATATTTTACCATATATCTTTATACCTTATGAGTAAATATATCTGCAATACGCATACAGGACCATATCTGATCACATATAAATCTATATGTTATGAAGTATATTACTGAATATAAAATTACATACATTATGATATATTAGTAAGTATATTATCACATATTTTCAATATATGAAAAGCGGCAATTCCTTATGTATTATTCAATATATTGTAATATATTTACACAATATATTTTTCTGTATATTTTCAATTAAATCATGTATATATTAATCATTCATATGTAGGGAAATATATATTCTTTTCATGAGGTGGGTCAACAGTTGTGGGAGGATTCAAACAGATGAACTTGAGTGTCTTTCAGAGTAAAGTCTTTTTGGGTCAGGCACTTCGCTAAACAAAATGTTTCACGTGTTCGTTTTGTTCTGTTTGTGCTGCTGGACTAGTAAGTTATAAAAACATTTTAATTTCTTTCCACTTCACTGATAAAATAATACATAATATATAAATAATAATAATAATAATTTTGATTTGGTTCAGATTAGTTTTGAGGATTTGCATTTAATGTTCTTCCCAGATTAAATAAAACAGATATTATTGTGAGACTTGGCAGAGCAAAATAACATGAAGTGACAGGCAGATAACACCTTAAATATTAAATGACTAGTTCATGCATTCTGTAAATTGATGTCAAAGCATTTTATTTTGCATTTCTGCTGCTGTTTGGGATGTTCAATTCACAGTTCGCTTTTAATGTTCAGATTTCACTTCAAATATGTGAAATCTCTTTCTGTCCCTGTTCTCCAGGTATATTTGGTGATTCAGTGTCAGTGATGGAGGGAGATTCTGTTACTTTATACACTGATCTTACTGAAATACATAAAGATGAAGATTTACTGTGGAGATATGGAGCTGAAAACTCTCCAATAGCCGAAATCAATAAAGAGAAACAAACCTTCCCTGATGGGAGATTCAGAGACAGACTGAAGCTCGAACTGGATCTCTGACCATTACAAACATCACAACTGAACATGCTGGACACTATGAACTAGAGATATATGGACCCAGGTGGTCTTCAAAAACATTCAGTGTTTCTGTCTATGGTGAGTAGATCATTTTCAAAAAAATATTTTTTATTAAAGAAATACTCATTGACCCTCAACACAAAATATAAGATTGCTGTAGATTTACCCATTTTTCTGTTTGTTTGTTTTTTCTAGCTCGTCTGCCCATTCCTGTCATTATCAGAGATTATTCACAAAATCTTTCATCACCATCAAGCCAGAACTGTTCATTGGTGTGTTCAGCTGTGAATGTGGGTCATGTGACTCTCTCCTGGTACAAAGGAAACAGTTTATTGTCCAGCATCAGTGTGTCTGATCTCAGCATCAGTCTCTCTCTACCTCTGGAGGTGGAATATCAGGATAAAAACACCTACAGCTGTGTGCTGAACAATCCCATCAGCAACCAGATCAAACATCTCAACATCACTCAAGTCTGCCAGATTCACTCAGGTACGAAAGTGGTGATAGTACACAGTAGAATCCCCAGAGTTAAATCAACTCTGTTCAGAGTACAATTGCTACGATTACGCCTGTTATTTAGATTACGAACCTCGAAAATGGAGACTTTAGAAAATGCTGCAGACCTCGTTTTAGTTTAACCCTCTACCGCATAGTGTTGCCATATGGCAACATACACTTTGTGTTCATTTCCTTGCCACTGTCTCTTTAACAGAACATTCTAGTTTTTTTTTGTTGGTAAGAGAAGACCTTAGTTTAGCCAATGATGTGCTTTGGTTGAGTCACATGACATGCATTTTTTTTTTCTGTGGCGCGATTTTCTGACAGACTGCCGTCTCTTGTCGGTAGTTGCTGAAAGCAAATTAAAACGTCAGTAACAAACAAGGACCCGCCCATGTCACATTCACAAAAAAATTGTTAACATCATCTCAGGTAAGGTATGATGACATATTCACCACTCAAAAAAAAAATTATGTAATTAGTTTTTGGTAAATCGATAAAATGTCTGTGTTGCCATATGACAACACTGCACAATAATGGAATGGCATTATTATAATAGGTTAGATAGCTAGCAAAGGCCAGCTGCAGTCTGTTAAGCTGTAACAATAACAACATTAATGCTAGTGATATAATGTTGATTAGTCGTATGTCAAGGACTGCCATGGCATTTATATTATGGATTAAATCAACATCAGAGATCTGCCACCACAGCCAGTATACTGGCCCAGACCTACCACTGGCCTACCATGGTGTCTCAAAAAGGCAGGTGCAAGTGGATGTAAGTGTATTGTTAGGGTGAAGTGCACCAAATGTGATGTGTACATGTGTCGGTGAAGTTTCAAGGATTATGGGGTGTTCATGTTCATAACCTTCCTCTCATAAGATTGCGTAATGTTGAATTTTCATGAACTACAATATTTTTGGTTTTATGTCAATGTTTTATGATACATGATGAACAGTATTAGATTTGTTTTTAACTGTCTACATTTGCAATTTAAATAATATTCACGAAAAACGTAATGAAATTCAAAGAATATAAAGCATTATTCAGCAAAATAATAAATTCCATAAATAAAAGCACAAGATGTTGGAAAATAAGTATAAGGTGTTGTTTATATTTACTGCTAAAGCTTATAATAGCACCAATTTATTCAATACAAACAACATTTCTGAGAAAAAATATGAACTATATACACTTACACTTATTTTAAGTTATTTCCACTATTGCACGTTGTTGCCATATGGCAACATATCATAAAGTACCTTAAAATAATATTTTTTTCCAAAATTTTTTTTTACAGCACTTCAAGTTAAGCCATTCTAAGAAAAGAAAAAGAGTCAAATATTATTTTTTTTATAAATTTATCATAATGCGTGCGGTAGAGGGTTAAAAATGCTGGGTTTGCATTTCAGTATAAACTGACCATGAAGCAGAGTTAGAGCTAATGAGATAATTAACCAATTAATTAAGTGATAATTGAACATTAATGATGAACACCTGCTATTAAGAAGAATCAACTATTATTGTTCTGGGGCCGTATTCACAAAACATCTTAAGGCTAAAAGTAGCTCCTAACTTGCCGATTTAGGAGAAAGTCTTAAAAATAATGGGTGTGTCAGAACTAATTTTAGGACTCCTAAATTTTTGCTCTAAGAGTATTTCACAAAGCATTTTAGCGCTAAAACTAGCTCCTAAGTCTGTGAAACGTTAGGAGTAGTCAAGAGGACTCCTAAGTCACTACCCCGCTAGAAATTTTACGTTCCCAGAACATTCTCAGAACGTCCCCACTGGCGTTGAGTAACGTTCCCATTATGTTCACAGACGGTCAAGATGTGGAGTTTTTTTAAGGTTTGGGGGACGTTATTTGGTGGACCTTCAGGGAACATTCAAGACATTCTCTGAACGTTTAGGGAACCATACTTTATTTGGAAATGTTCTCAGAACGTCCCCGCTGCCCTTGTCAAAAACTTGACTAATAAAAGTGGCTGTTCAAATAAAAACTATTTTCACTTAAAGCTCTTTACGGGTATTTCCTGGATTAATATTATGAAACCTTTTCTTTAAATTGCAAATCTCTTGCATTAAATCATTAGCTGACAAAAACACACACATGAGCTAAATGTAACTGCTGTATCACTGCATCAGCAACTACACAGTTACTGTCTTTAAATAAAGCAACATGCAGCAGAACATCAGTGTTTCTGGATCATCACTGACTGAAGCACAGGAGCTACCCTTCAGCACAATGGTGACACATAAAACTCAGATAACACAAACAACATTAAACAATAACAGGGGCCGTATTCACAAAACATTTTATCTTACCACTAAGAGTTCTCCTAAATAGCAGTAAAAGTTCTTAGCTAAGAGTTTTCTCTTAAAACCTATTCACAAAGCTGCTGAGACAAACTTTTACTAAGGAATAGACTGAAGTCTTAAGCTAAGAGTAAGGGCGGGGTTGATCTTGTTGCTATGGAGTAAACACACAGTGATTGGCTGATGGGGGAGGAGTCAGCGATTTAATCATAGAAATATTGTAGAATGAGGTCATGTTTCCATATTAAAATAAAGGTTTTAAAATACAAATGTTGTCCTATTCAAATAAATGTTTTTTTAATAAAAATGTTCCACAGTCAAAATAAAATGTTGACATATTTTTGCCATAAAGGTTTTAAAATGTAGGCTAAGTGTCACTAATTAAACTATACAGTTAATTGTCCACCTCTTGGTTGTCTGCATCTCAAGAGAATGCAGAATTCAACCGACAAATTATGTTTTATAAACAAAGTTTGGGAGAAACACATTCAAACGGTCTTTCTAATCAGCTCGAGATACACAGACGAGATATATATATATATATATATATATATATATATATATTTTTTTTTTTTTAATCTATTAAATTATTTGTAAGTGTGAACCCATGAAAACCACTGCCACAGGTAATCAGACAATATTTATTTATTTGTTAAAGATTAATTTTTGGCATCTCATCATAGATTCAAATCTATAAATCAATTTTTTTTTTATTGCATTGCATTTTATTGCATTTATGAAGAAAAGGTTCAGCACCTAAGGCTCTGTCGCTATTCCCTCAATGGTGTTCAGTGTCTTTGGGTGGATTAGGACTGTTTGTGATTTGGTCTTAGTGATTTAGGAGTCCTCTTGACTACTCCTAACGTTTCACAGATTTAGGAGCTAGTTTTAGCGCTAAAATGCTTTGTGAAATACTCTTAGAGCAAAAATTTAGGAGTCCTAAAATTAGGACTGACACGCCCATTATTTTTAAGAGTTTCTCCTAAATCAGCAATTTAGGAGCTACTTTTAGCCTTAAGATGTTTTGTGAATACGGCCCCAGATCTCTCTAGATATCTGCATCTTCACTTATTACAAACCACTCTGACTTTGTTTCTTTCATACAAATCTTCTTAATGAGGTGTTGATGTTTTATCAAAATTTATAGATATCACCGTTACAGAGGTAAGCGCTTGCTTTAGTTGGGCTCCTGACCCTTGACAGTTTGACTTTATATTTTCTCCAATTGTTGTAACTGTGTTTTTCTAAAGCATTTGTTACTACAACAAAATTGTGAGAAAATAAATATGATCAATTAGATTTGGATGCTTAGTCATTGTTGTTGGTTTGATCATTATAGAGTGACCTTATTTACTGATCTTTGAATATTGTGTTTTCTTTTATGTAGACATATGATAATGCATTAGATTCTGTCCTTCTTTGAAAGTTTTTATTCTTATGCAGAATTTATTCAGACAGCATCATGTAGATTCACACAGACATCAAGATTCTGCATATGATCCTCAACAATGGTGACAAAATTTTCAGATAAACAGATTAACTCTGAACATCACAAAAACAAGCTACTAAAGTAAAAAAAAAAAATTTTTTTGTGTCACCATTGTTGAGGATCATACGCTGATTCATGATGTCTGTGTGAGTCTAAAAGACAATACTCAAAACTCTGTATAAAATATTAAAAAATATTTTAACTGACATTTAACACACTCATAGTTTAGACTCTGGAGAAAACCAGTGAATCATAAGCACTAAACAACCAAATTCATCTGATCAGACTTTCTCCTGCATCTTTTGCTGTAACAAACATGTTTTGAAAAGTTAAAGGGATAGTTCACCCAAAAATGAAAATTTGATGTTTATCTGCTTACCCCCAGTGCATCCAAGATGTAGGTGAATTTGTTTCTTCAGTCGAACGCAAATTATGATTTTTAACTGCAACCGCTGCCCTCTGTCAGTCAAATAATAGCAGTGGATAGGAACTTCAACTATAACAGTAAATAAAACTTGCTTAGACAGTCCAAATTAAACCCTGCGGCTCGTGACGGCACATTGATGTCCTAAGACACGAAACGATCGGTTTGTGTGAGAAACCGAACAGTATTTATATAATTTTTTACCTTTAATACACCACTATGTCCAACTCCGTTCAGCTTCCGGTGTGTGAGGTCTGATCGCGCTCTGACAGCGGCAGTGATGTCTCGCGCTCATTGAAGTATATGGGCGAGACATCACTTCCGTCGTCAGAACGCGTTTTTTTGACCTCACTAACAGGAAGCTGAACGGAGTTGGACATAGTGGTGTTTTAGAGGTAAAAAATGATATAAATACTGTTCGGTTTCTCACACAAACCGATCGTTTCGTGTCTTAAGACATCAATGTGTCGTCACGAGCCGCAAGGTTTAATTTGGATTTGTCTAAGCAAGTTTTATTTACTGTTATAGTTGAAGTTCCTATCCACTGCTATTATTTGACTGACAGACGGCAGCGGTTGCAGTTAAAAATCATAATTTGCGTTCGACTGAAGAAACAAATTCACCTACATCTTGGATGCACTGGGGGTAAGCAGATAAACATCAAATTTTCATTTTTGGGTGAACTATCCCTTTAAAGCAGCCAAAGAAAAAATAACAATTAAATAGCAAAAATCAAGAGCCCATCTAAAGCAACGCTCTCCTCTATAACGGTGACTAACTTTATTATTTTCTATAAAACACACACACAGAAGGCGAAGATCTTGTGCAACTTTGTCTAAAAGTGACGAAAATTGTGACATTTTACAGAACATTTGGGACATAAAACGTCCCCTTAAAAGAACTCCACATCGTAACCATCTCTAAACGTTCTGGGAACGTTACTAGACAACGTTCTTAATACCAGTGGACGTTCTGAGAATGTTCTGGGATCGTACAATTTTTTGCAGGACAACCTGTCACCTAGTAACGTTCCCAGAACGTTCAGAGACGGTCACTATGTAGAGTTCTTTTAAGGTTTGGGGAACGTTATTTGGTGGACCTTCAGGGAACATTCAGGACGTTCTGGGAATGTTGAGGGTACTATCACTATAGGACGTTCTGATAACTTCCCAAATGTCCTCTGTGTAACGTTCTTGCATGACCATAAAATAACCAAAATGGAAAGTTCCCCTAAACTCATATCGGGAACGTTATTAAATGATCAACAGAGGACCATGTGGGAACGTTCTGTTAATGTCCCAAATCTCCTATTTGTAACGTTCTTTTTTGACCATAAAATAACCAAATTGGAACGTCCCCCTAAAGTCATATAAGGAACCTTGAACTGCAGCACTTTCATTACCAAAAGAAGACGTTTTAGGAACGTCCCGAATGTTCTGTAAAGGTTCAGAAATTTCATCACCTTTTGAGAACTTTTAGGGAACGTTGCGTAAGGTCCTGAGAACGTTGCCTTCTACGTGGGTAAGACCAAATCACAAACAGTCCTAATCCACCCAAAGACACTGAACACCATTGAGGCAATAGCGACAGAGCTTTGGGTGCTGAACCTTTTCTTCATAAATGCAATACATTTTGATTTATAGATTTGAATCTACGATGAGACGCCAAAAAAAATCTTTAACAAATAAATAAAGATTGTCTGATTACCTGTGGCAGTGGTTTTCATTAGTTCACACTTACAAATGATCAAATAGAGTAAAAAAAAAAAAAAACACACACACACATACACATACACATATATATATCTTATATATATCATATATATTTATTATTATTATTATTATTTTTTTTTTTTAACTGTATATTCTAGTTTAATCAGTGACACTTAGCCTATATTTTAAAACCTTTATGGCAACAATATGGCAACATTTTATTTTGAATAGGGCAACATTTGTATTTTTAAACCTTTATTTTAATAAGGAAACATGACACTTCATTCTACAATATTTCTGTGATTAAATCACTGACTCCTCCCCCATCAGCCAATCACTGTGTGTTTACTCCATAGCAACTAGGTCAACCCCGCCCTTATTCTTAGCTTAAGACTTCAAGTTTGTCTCAGCAGCTTTGTGAACAGGTTTTAAGAGAAAACTATTAGCTAAGAACTTTTACTGCTATTTAGGAGAACTCTTAGAGGTAAGATAAAATGTTTTGTGAATACGGCCCCAGGCTTATACATGAAAATATAGCATACAATCCTCAACAGTGGTGACAATAATTATTCATACTGCAATATATGATGGGAGTTTTGTCCTATGGTGATACCCAGCATGCATTGCAGCATGAAGCGTTTTTTTTTTTTTTTTTTCTATCACCATTGTTAAGATTCATATGCAGATTCTTGATGTCTCTGTGTTCAAAAAAGTTTATGCACTACACGGTTTTAAAATTATTCAATATGTCTGTTTGCTGCAATGCTTTTATTTCTCTCTCTCCTCATGCTGAAGTTTCACAGGGCTGGAAAAACAAAACTAAAATATATGAACAGTTGTTTTGGACCCATGCAACCAAAGAATTTCACAACAACTACATCATCACATAAAAGCAGCTAATATCTGCTCACTGTAGAGCACTAACCTCACTGCTTTACAACAACATCACATTGTTGCAGAAAAAAAATGTAATCAAGGGTCAAGAGCCCAACTTAAGCAAATGCTGATCTTCATCATGGTGGTGTCGTTTTTTTCTTTTCTTTTCTTTTCTTTTCTTTTCTTTTCTTTTCTTTTCTTTTCTTTTCTTTTCTTTTCTTTTTTCATTTTCTTTTCTTGACCAATAAACCTCTGTTAATTCTCAATTCTGTAGATGTTTGAAAATAAAGTCAGTCTGGTTAGTAATGTAAAGCTGGTAATGCTGTTTTCATTAACAATTTTTAGTTCTTTCTCTTTTCTTCAGTGATTCTGCTTGTTAAGAGCAGGTGTTTATCATTATTGCTCAATCACTTAATGAATTGCTTAATTATCTCATTAACTTTAACTCTGCTTCAGTGTTATTTTAACACTATTTAGAGAGGGACCAAATGTAAAAGAGTGGAGTTGATTTAACTCTGGGGATTTTGCTGTGCAGTGATTATTTATTCAGCTGAGCTGTTTTTGACTTAAAATAAATCATTACTGAGATCTCAGTCTTATTCAAGGTCAGATGGACAGATTTTGTAAATTACAGATCAGCGTCTACTTTTATTTAACATAGTGCTGATCTCTGTTGCTGGTGATTGCAGCTGTGGTTGGGATCTGCTGCATCTGCAGGAAATGTAAAAAATCAGGTAAGGAATTCAATAAACAAATAATGCAACCTTTGTTCTTTTAACACCTGTGATTATTGTTAATGCAGTTCAGACACAGGAAGACAGAACTCATTCAGCGCTGTGTAAACCAACAACACAACAAAAGGTGAGAAGCTGCATGAAGTTGCAGTCAGTGTTACTGAAGTTTGTAGCATCAGATGTTTGTGGTTTATCAGCGGAACTGTCATTATTTTCACTACATACAGAGAAGATCAAAATAATATAGTTAAAGCTGGCAATTATTGATATTTGTTGTGCATACATGTGAATGTCTTAAAGGGGACCTATTATGCCCCATTTTACAAGATGTAAAATAAGTCTCTGATGTCCCCAGAGTGTGTATGTGAAGTTTTAGCTCAAAATACATCAAAGATCATTTTTTATAGCATGTTAAAGTTGGCACTTTTAGTGGTTGAGCAAAAACGAGCCGTTTCAGCGTGAGCCCTTTAAATGCAAATGAGCTGCTGTGATCGGCCTAAGAGGGCGGAGCTTCAAGAGCTCGTTCTCCCCTGTCAGGATCAGAGGTGTATAGTCCAGGGGTCAGAAAGTAGAAGTCCTGCCATATTTTTCATTCCACCCACTGAAGCGGTGTTAAAGTTAATGAGATAATTAAGTGATAAATTGAGTGATGATTGAGCATTATTGAAGACACCTGATGATAACAAGCAGAATCACCAAAGGAGAAAATCACTATTTTTAAGCCACCATCGTGGAGATGAGTGTTTGCTTTAGTTGAGCTCTTGACCATTGAATCTTAATATTAGATTTGTTTGAGCTGCTCTAACTGAGTTATAACAGCCAGACAAATAATTAAAAAAATCTTTGTAATTTGGCTTGAACTCATTTAGAACTTTTGTGAAACCCTTCGGATTGTATTGATAAAGTTGATCTTCTGCTGTAGAATCACAGTGCTGCTATAATCAATAATGTAAATTGAACTCAGAGATTTTAGAACACCAGAGAGTTAGAACACCACCTGATCATATTTACTGTTTGCTTGACTAGATGTTACAACAGCCCAAACAAGATCTAATATTATGAGTCAAGGGTCAAGAGCTCAACTAAAGCAAACACTCATCTTCACCATGGTGGCTTAAAAATTGTGATTTTCTCCTTTGGTGATTCTGCTTGTTATCATCAGGTGTCTTCAATAATGCTCAATCATCACTCAATTAATCACTTATTTATCTCATTAATGCTTCAGTGGGTGGAATAAAAATACTCTCTGACCCCTGGATTACCCACCTCTGGAACACGATCAGGGCAGTTCTATGTTCAAACAGCAGTGTCTGTCAACATTCGTGGGCGGGGCCTGTGACTGTTGTGACATCACACTGCCAGGGATCTGGAAACGGCTTGTTCTGAGACACTGCTTATGATTTATGGGGATTCAAAAAAAGGAGTGGGTGGATTTTTATCACTATAAGGTTGCCATATCATATTTATCTCCAAACACCATGCAAAATTGAATTTTGCATAATAGGTCCCCTTTAAGATAACATTTGGATAAAAGTTAATATAACCATAGAAGCACTAGAAAAATAATAACTTATTAATGCATACTGTAAATGTATCTTGCTTAAAGGGTTCATTCACCCAAAAATGAAAATTCTGTCATTTGTTACTCACCCTCATGTTCCACACCCGTAAGTTCATCTTCGTTCATCTTCTGAACATAAATTAAGATATTTTTGTTGAAATCCGATGGCTCAGTGAGGCCTGCATAGGGAGCAATGACATTTTCTTTCTCAAGATCCATAAAGGTACTTGCATTTGCAATTTTTGCACTATTTCCCACATAGCAACCGGAGGTGGGTAATCCAGGGGTCAAAGAGTAAAAGTCCTGCCATATTTTTATTCCACCCACTGAAGCATTAATGAGATAAATAAGTGATTAATTGAGTGATGATTGAGCATTATTGAAGACACCTGATGATAACAAGCAGAATCACCAAAGGAGAAAATCACAATTTTTAAGTTACCATCATCGAGGTCAGGGTTTGTTTTAGTTGAGCTCTTGACCCTTGCCTTTTTAATATTAGATTTTGTTTGGGCAGTTTTAACTGCATTAAGATCAACCAGAAAAGCAAAGTTAAAAGATGATAAGGTGGTGTTGGTTATGTTTTTACAAAATCATTATTTGATCTGAATCACTGAACTCATTTAGAGCCCAATCTCTGAGTTAGATTTACATTATTGATTACAGCAGCACTGTGATTCCACAGCATAAAATCAGCTTTTACAATCTAATCTGAGGGATTTTGCGAAAGGTGTTCTGATAAAAAAAAAAATCACTTTAATTTAGAGACACAGACATCAAGAATCATCCTGTGAATCTCAACAGTGGTGGCCATCATAAAGCATGTTGCAGTGCATTCTGGGAGCCACCAATCAAAATTCATCATTGGCTCCCATCATGCATTGCTGCATGAATAAATTATGAGCTTAATTGTTTTAGAAATTTCCTTTATTCTCACTTTTTTGTTTTTTTCTGTTTTTATGTGACTTTTTAGTAGCTTGTTTTCTAATGTTCAGAGTTGATCTGTTGATCAGAATATGTTGCTTGTCACCGTCGTTGAGATTCATACGCTGATTCTTGATGTCTGTGTCTCTAAATGAAAGTGATTTTTTTTTTTTGATCAGAACACCTTTTGCAAAATCCCTCAGATTAGATTAATAAAGCTGATCTTGTGCTGTAGAATCACAGTGCTGCCGTAATCAATAATGTAAATCTAACTCAGAGATTGGGCTCTAAATGAGTTCAGATCAAACAATGATTATGTGAAAACATAACCAACACCACCTGACCTTTTAACTTTGCTTGTCTGGTTGGTTTTAATGCAGTTAAAATTGCCCAAATAAAACCTAATATTAAATAGTCAAGGATCAAGAGCTCAACTAAAACAAACCCTGACCTCGATGATGGTAACTTAAAAATTGTGATTTTCTCCTTTGGTGAATCTGCTTGTTATCATCAGGTGTCTTCAATAATGCTCAATCATCACTCAATTAATCACTTATTTATCTCATTAACTTTAACACTGCTTCAGTGGGTGGAATGAAAAATATGGCAGGACTTCTACTTTCTGACCCCTGCACTATACACCTCTGAAGATGAGCATGTTTGAGAGTTTTCTCTAGGAGCTGCTGCCCTCTATTGACCAGGGTCGACAATTTCCTCTTTAGATGGTGGTGGTGTTTCTTCATTGTGTGCTGTGGTCTTTGGCGTGCACTGGGGTCTTTATTTTGGTATGTGAGTGTGATGTGTAGATTAAGAGCCATTTATTAATGGAGAGTCTTCCCCTATAATTCAGGCCGCAGTTCAAATTCCCAAAGTGGCATAGTCAGGTATTCTTTAACTTTATAAAAAAATTTTTTTAATTTATTTTGTTTCAAATGGACACACACATGAATGCAAAGTTGTAACGCAGCTTTAATCGCCTTTTTGGTTATTTCATGACTTAATAGATGACAGAACTACGACGTTGCATGCTCGTAGTTTCTTTTGCGCTTAATTTGATATAGCCTACAGCCAGAGGTGGGTAATCCAGGGGTCAAAGAGTAAAAGTCCTGCCATATTTTTATTCCACCCACTGAAGCATTAATGAGATAAATAAGTGATTAATTGAGTGATGATTGAGCATTATTGAAGACACCTGATGATAACAAGCAGAATCACCAAAGGAGAAAATCACAATTTTTAAGACACCATCATCGAGGTCAGGGTTTGTTTTAGTTGAGCTCTTGACCCTTGACTGTTTAATATTAGATTTTGTTTGAGCAGTTTTAACTGCATTAAAACCAACCAGACAAGCAAAGTTAAAAAATGATCAGGTGGTGTTGGTTATGTTTTTACATAATCATTATTTGATCTGAACTCATTTAGAGCTCAATCTCTGAGTTAGATTTACATTATTGATTACAGCACAAGATCAACTTTATCAATAACATTTTTTTAGCATTCTGATTTAAAAAAAAAAAAAGCGCTCATTTAAACACACAGACATCAAGGATCATCCTGTGAATCTCAACAGTGGTGGCCATCATAAAGCATGTTGCAATGCATTCTGGGTGCCACCAATCAAAATTCATCCATGCCTCCCATCATGCATTGCTGCATGAATAAATTATGAGCTGAATTGTCTTAGTAATTTCATTTATTCTCACTATTAAAATTTTGTTGTTTTTCTGTGACTTTTTAGTAGCTTGTTTTCTAATGTTCAGAGTTGATCTGTTGATCAGAATATGTTGGTTGTCACCGTTGTTGAGATTCACAGGCTGATACTTGATGTCCGTGTGTGCCTGAAATATATATTTTTTTAAATAACTTAAAAAAAAAAAAAAAAAAAAAAAAAAATTCTGTATTGCATAAGCTGATTTTCTGCTGTTGAATCAGAGTGTTGCTATAATCAATAATGTAAATCTGATTATGTGATTCAGATCAAATAATTATGTGAAAACATAACCAACAACTGATCATCTTTTATCTTTGCTTGTCTGGTTGGTTTTAATGCAGTTAAAACTGCCCAAACAAAATCTAATATTAATAAGGCAAGGATCAAGAGCTCAACTAAAACAAACCCTGACCTCGATGATGGTAACTTAAAAATTGTGATTTTCTCCTTTGGTGATTCTGCTTGTTATCATCAGGTGTCTTCAATAATGCTCATCATCACTCAATTAATCACTTATTTATCTCATTAATGCTTCAGTGGGTGGAATAAAAATGTGGCAGGACTTTTACTCTTTGACCCCTGGATTACCCACCTCTGCCTACAGCGCGCCGTTTTTGTGTGTGATTGAAAAGTGCGCGGTCTTGCAACCCACCAGTTGAGAAACATTGACGTAAGCTATAATGTTCGCCGTTCACTGTTGTTCTGCTGAAGCTCATTTGGCACCTGTATCATTTCCACACGCGTCTGACTTGCACCTGGTGCTGAGGCGAACTGAGAACTGACTGAAAAATCTCCCGTTTTTTGTGGTCTTAAAGAGATTAAATAAACGTAATTCTTGTCAACAAAAAAGTAGACAGAAACAGCAGTTGTGAGTGGGGTGGCCAAAGGGGTGGCCAAGCTTAGGCCAAGGGTGACCCTGGCCACCCCTGGCTCCGCTCCTGCATGGGTCCGCTCAGGATCCACTGATTGACAGTAGAATTTATGGCGCCGGCCGGAGGCGGACCTGATGTTCTCGCACGACTATAAAATAACCAAAATAGAAAATCCCCCTAAAGTCACATTGTGAACGTTATTATATAACCAACAGTTGACCATGTGGGAATGTGCTGTTTACATCCCATATGTCCTCTTTATAACGTTCTTATGTGACCATAAATAACCAAAATTGAACGTTCCCCTAAACTCATTTAAGGAACATTGAACTGCAGCATTCTCATTATCAAAAGAGGACGTTTTAGGAACGTCCCTAATGTTCTGTAAAGTTTTAGGGAATGCTGCGCAAGGTCACAAGAACGTTGCCTTCTATGTGGGAGGTGCTTTGCAAATCCTTTATGCATTGTTCCAATTCTGTGAGCAAGTTAAATTCGCAACTTTGAATGGAAACATAGCTACAGTTTTGTTTACATCACACATATATGGTCAGTAACACAAAAGGCTGCAAAGCATGCAAATTTTAAAAAATGATTAAGAAAATTAAATTGCTACTTACATTTTACACTTTTTTGTTTAGACTTCCAGTAGAGACAGCAAATCACTGCGCCCATGGCCAGTAGTGGAAATATGAGAACAAATTTTTCCTTTATACCAGGTTGATCCAGTGCTGGAGTTTCTACATGTGAATTTGTAGTGGATAGAGGGATGTAGTCATTAGTCTGATCTGTAGCCAACACTTAAATCAAGGCAAGGCAAGATATTTATATAGCACATTTTATATGCAATGGTAATACTTGTAAGAGATGCATGAGCAATAAAAAAATTAAAATGTATTAAAATAAAAAAAAGAAATTAAACAAAAATAAATGTAGCATAAATATAAATAAATGTTTTCCATGAAGGAAATGCTCATTCATCATGTGATTCAGAGATTCAGGGTTTTTACACTTTCTGACCAAATCATTTGAGAATTTTCATGACTTTCCAGTCAAGCATTTTAAAGTTCACACACACAACTGAGTATCATTTTAATCAGTTAAATAAGGAAGTAAATTATGAGTAAAAATTAATATTTTCTACAGAACTTATTTTATTCATTTCCACAATGTCTTGAAAACAGTTTTTCAAATCTGTTATAAATTTAGAAATTCATGACAACATATAGATATATTTTACTGTAGTTTAATGTTAATAAACAAAATACAGGCATTATAACTTTTTTCCCCAATGCAAAAATATGTTGCTATGAATCATAGTCTCTGAAAATGACTGAAGAATTGGCCTGATGGGTCTATAACCCACATAGCAACATTATGAAGGCCCACATCTGGCACATGTGGCATGATGATCTGGCCCACATGCTGCACTGAATTACGTTCCTTGTGTGGGCCGCTTCTGTTTGCCAGATCTGAGCCACAAGCAAGCCACAGCAATACACCATGTCAGCCAAGAGCAAAGAAATAAACCTGAACTGGACCTTATCCACAAAATCTGTGTATATTAAGTATAGAGTCATCTCAGCCTTAATAAGCCTGTTATCAAGCAGAATCACTGAAGGACAGAAGAGAACAGAAAAAGAGACGAGCAGAAACACAAGAACTACAACTGACTTCAGCCGCAGCCTTAGATTAAATCAACTGAAGATGAAAGACATTAAATCTCTCAAGATCTCAACAGAGGATGATTAAACAACTCCACAAACAGCATTCCCAGCTTCACTTATTACTAACCAGATCGACTTTTTTATGTTAGACATCTACAAAAGTTGTTATTGAAAATTAACAGAGGTTTTAACTCTGTTTCATTTGAAGTCACCATAATGGTGAATAGTTGTTCCATTAGTTGGGCTCTTCACTCTTATTATAAGTTTGTATTTTCTAGCTGCTGTGAAAGTGAGATTGTTTAACACAAAGCAAAAGGTATCAGTAGCAAAAGGAAGGTAGAGCGAAATGATGGTTGTTTGCTCAAGGTTTTGTCTTTTGAACTTAACAATTAAATTTTAACAGACATGAGAACTAAAAGTTAACATATGATGACATGCAGACATCAAGAATCAGCGCATGAATCTCAACAATGGTGACAATCAAAAGTGTCATGCTGCAATGCATGCTGGGAGTTTTGTACTATGCTGGTACCCAGCATGCATCCTACTTTTGATTGTCACCATTGTTGAGATTCATGCGCTGATTCTTTATGTCTGTGTGTGTGTCAGACTAATATTTAGTGCTTATGTCTGTTAAAATCTTCTGATTGCTGCAGTAACATAGAGTTTGTAATGTAGATGTATCAATAGCACAACACAGTTATTAGATTCAAATGACATCAGGTCATTTCATGATGCCCACAAAATCATCAACAGACATCCATCATCACCTGATGTCGTTTTGCTTTAGCTTTCTTTGCTACTGCAAATGTGTTTAAGAAACAGACTTTCACATCAGACAGAAAAGGCAAATGTATAATAATAGTTAAGAGCCCAACTAATGGAACAACTATTCACCATTATGGTGACTTCAAATGAAAATAACTTTTGTACATTTCTAACATAAATAAAGTCAATCTGGTTAGAAATAAGTGAAGCTGGTGATGCTGTTTGTTTGTCTTTCATCTTCAGTTGATTTCATCTAAGGCTGCGGCTGAAGTCAATTGTAGTTCTTGTGTTTCTGCTCGTCTCTTTTTCTGTTCTCTTCTTTCCTTTAATGATTCTGCTTGTTAACAGGCTTATTAAGGCTGAGAGCACTCTATACTTAATATACACAGATTTTGTGGCTCAGATAAGGTCCAGTTCAGGAGTTTTATTTTTTTGCTCTTGGCTGACATGGTGTATTGCTGTGGCTTGCTTGTGGCTCAGATCTGGCAAACAGAAGCGGCCCACACAAGGAACGTAATTCAGTGCAGCATGTGGGCCAGATCATCATGCCACATGTGCCAGATGTGGGCCAGATTAGGGCAGAAACAATGTTGCTATATGGGAAGTGAGCCAGTAATTATATACTTACCAATAAGAGGAACATTAAAGCTCATGATGCTGCATTTGTTGCTGATGATCTCTAGTGTATAATTTCCAGAGTCTGTGTTTCTGATGTTTGTGATGGTCAGAGATCCAGTCTGATTCACTTGAAGTCTTCCTCTGAATCTCTCATCACACTGATCATCTGTACAGATCTTACGCTGATCTCCAGAGATTTCAGCAATACAAGTATCATTAAAATACCACGTCATCACATCATTTGGTTTTCTTATTTCACCAGGATAAAAAGTGACAGATTGCCCTTCCTTCAATGATTTTCTCTTGATTTGATCCATTTCTGCATCAGGAACAAACATAAATAAACATCTGACTGAAACAACAAACAAAACAGAACTAGCTAGAAATGTGATTGTTATAAGAATGTTTTGAGAACGTTATGCTATGTTCTGGTAATGTTTTCAGTGGCAAGTTTTATTTTGAAATAAAACTCAAAATAAAACAGAATATTCTCCTAAAAAGGTAGGGTAACATTATTTAAAAACGTATAAAGTTTTTAGAGGGAAGTTTCCCATCGGGCACTGGATGTGGACTTCAACATCACCCATAGATGTCAAAACTTTGAAAATGAAAATCAGGTTGATGTCTAAACACAAAATTGTTTGTCAAGCTCCAATGTCATTAAACAACTCCACAAACAGCATTACAAGCTTCACATTACAAACCAGACTGACTTTATTTCTGACATACATCAACAAAAGTTGTTACTGAGAATTACCAGAGGATTAGATGCAGAGGTGGGTAATCCAGGGGTCAACGAGTAAAAGTCCTGCCATATTTTGATTCCACCCACTGAAGCATTAATGAGATAAATAAGTGATTAATTGAGTGATGATTGAGCATTATTGAAGACACCTGATGATAACAAGCAGAATCACCAAAGGAGAAAATCACAATTTTTAAGCCACCATGGTGAAGATGAGTGTTTGCTTTAGTTGAGCTCTTGACCATTGACTCTTAATGTTAGATCTTGTTTGAGTTGTTGTAACAGATAGCAAACAGTAAAGATGATCAGGTGGTGTTGTTGGTTATGTTTTCACATAATTGTTATTTGATCTGAATCATTGAACTCATTTAGAGCCCAATCTCTGAGTTAGATTTACATTATTGATTACAGCAGCACTGTGATTCTACCGCAAAAGATCAGCTTTTTCAACATAATCCAAAGTGTTTCACAAAAGTTGTTCTGAATAAAACAAAAACATTTTTTTAGGCACACACAGACATCAAGAATCAGCGTATGAATCTCAACAACGGTGACAAGCAACATATTCTGATCAACAGATCAACTCTGAACATTAGAAAACAAGCTACTAAAATGTCACAGAAAAACTGAAAAAAATAAAATAGTGAGAATAAAGGAAATTACTAAGACAATTAACCTCTTAACTGTCACGATCCCATTGGTGGGACGCCTCCCAGCCAGCACACCCATATAGAGCCCACATGGTTTAGCCCAGATGAAAAGAACATTGTTCAGAGTGAACACTACACACTAATGTAACACTGAATCAGTGTTGGATTTAATGAGATAATTAAGTCATTAATTAAGTGATGATTGAGAATTATTGAAGATAGCTGCTGTTAACAAGCAGAATCAACGAAGGAAAAAGAAACAACAGAAAAACAAAAACATTAGAACTACAACTGACTTCATCCGTAGCCTTAGATAAAAGACATTAAATCTCTCAAGATCTCAGCAGAGGATTAAACAACTCCATATACAGAGGCTCTTATTGAGAATTAAGAGAGGCTTTTTTATTGTTGATTTTTTTTATTGAAATTTATTTATTTATTTATATTTTTATGTTACCATCATGGTGATCAGTGTTTTCTTTAGTTGGGTAGTTTGACTTGTCTTTGTAATGTTAGAGTTTCTCTGGTTACTGTAACTGAGTTAGTTATAGCAAGAAAAGCAAGAGAAAATACATCAGATGTTTCATGATAAGAATATCATCATTGTGTAGTAGCTTGATTCACTGATATTATAACTTATAATTTTAATATGAGCGATATCTCACAAATTGTGTTTTGTAATTCACGTAAAGATCCAGTACAGTTTTAGTCAGAAAACCTGAACGAGTTTTAAAACAGATTGTACACTAAGCACTTTTAACTATGAAATTAACTCACAAACATACATCAAGAATCAGCCTATGAATCTCAACAATGGTGACATGCTTTTTATTTATTTATTTTTTTTTTTGTATGATGCACCCAGATTGCATTGTGGCATGAAGCATGTCACCATTGTTGAGATTCATATGCTTTTATTCATATGATTCTTGATGTCTGTGTGTGAGGAAGTTTTAAAGTGTTTAGTGTACAATGTGTTTTAAAACTCATTCAGCTTTTCTGATTAAAATTGTTTTTTTTTTTAGAAGAGAGCCAACACAAACTTAACATTTTATTCATATAAAGCTCAATCCTTATATCAGTAAATTAAGCCACTACATGACAGTTATTTTTTTATCAAAAAGCAGCTGATCATATTTTCTCATTATTGCCATAACAAACAGCTACAACAACCAGAGAAAAACTAACACTAATAAAGTAAAGAGTCAAACTGCCTAACTAAAGCAAAGACTGACCTCGATCACGGTGACATCAAACAAAACTATTATTTTCAACAAATCATCAACATCTAAACCTCTGTTAATTCTCAATAACAACTTTTGTAGACGTGTGACAGAAATAAAGTCAGTCTGGTTAGTAATAAGTGAAGCTGGGACCGTGACAGTTAACCGGTTAAGCTCATAATTTATTCATGCAGCGATGCATGATGGGAGCCAATGATGAATTTTGATTGGTGGCTCCCAGAATGCACTGCAACATGCTTTATGATGGCCACCACTGTTGAGATTCACAGGATGATTCTTGATGTCTGTGTTTCTAAATGAAAATATTTTTTGTTTTTTTGATCAGAACACCTTTTGCAAAATCCCCCAGATTAATTTGATAAAGCTGATTTGCTGTAATCAGTAATGTAAATCTAACTCAGAGATTGGGCTCTAAATGAGTTCAGATCAAATAATGATTATGTGAAAACATAACCAACACCTGATCATCTTTTCTCTTTGCTTGTCTGGCTGTTATAACTCAGTTACAGCAGCTCAAACAAATCTAATATTAAGAGTCAATGGTCAAGAGCTCAACTAAAACAAACACTCATCTCCATGATGGTAACTTAAAAATTGTGATTTTCTCCTTTGGTGATTCTGCTTGTTATCATCAGGTGTCTTCAATAATGGTCAATCATCACTCAATTAATCACTTAATTATCTCATTAACTTTAAAACTGCTTCAATGGGTGCAAAATATGGCAGGACTTTTACTTTCTGACCCCTGGACTTTCCCCCTCTGGTGCACAGCACTTGAGCAGCTTCCTGAAGACAATAAAGCTGATGACATATTTGCAAGCACCCTGTTTATATGTTCGGGTGCTCCATGGGACATTATTGCATTGGTGTGAATTGGCCACACCATCAGTAAATGACAGCACTGAGTTCTCTCAAAAGGGAAAAATTAGTATGAAATAATAGATCAATTTAAACAGATGATAAGAAAGGGATTCATTCATTTAATTAATTTCTAATCAACCTCAACTGATTAATGATGTAGGTAATTGACAAAGAAAAAATAATTTTAGCTAATAAACACAATGATCTGAACATATATAATCGGATTTTAAACATTCAGTAAACAACTCACCACAGACAGAAACATTGAAGATCTTATCATTGTTATTGTCGCTGATGATTTTTAATTCATATTTTCCAGAGTCTGTGAATCTGATGTCTCTGATGGTCAAAGATCCAGTCTGATGATCCAGCTTCAGTCTGTCCTTGAATCTCTCAGTACCTTCATTACACTGAAGTTCTGTACAGATACAGCTGAGATCTCCATTGATTTGAGCGATGCGAATGTCATTAAAATACCATTTAATCTTCTCTTGTTGGTTTGTTTTACTACCAGTGTTTAGAGTGACTGAATCTCCCTCCTTCACAAACACTGACACTCCATCTGAACCAACATGAAAAACACCTGGGGAAGAAATTAACAGTTCATTGTAAGCCAAACAAAAACAATATACAATAGTACTGTGAAAATGTTTTTCTACAGATCATAGAGACGGTGGGTAGAAAAATATGTCTGAATTCATAATGTAACACATGCAATCAAACAGCAGAAGAACATTGCTGATTTACACATTCACTCATCAGACAAACATATACAAGTCCCATGAAGGACCTTGAACAACTTGGACATACCCAGTTAACAGAATTTTGTTATAAGAACGTTCTCTAAATATTTGTTGGTTCTGTGAACATTAAAAACGTCCAGTTTTCTTGATGTTAGAGGAAAGTTTTTATAAGGCATAATGTTCCTAAAACGTTCTTTCAACTTAATTTTGATGTAAAATTCAACATTCTAGGAAAGTTGATTTGTACCATTCCAAGAACATAAAAATTTTCAGTTTCCTTAATGTTAGTAGAATGTTATTTAAAGGTAGTATGATGTTCCTGAAACACTCTTTCTTCAATCATTCAAACACCTGCTGTGAACAAACACTGAAAGAAAGAGAAATAAGCAGAGGTGGGTAATCCAGGGGTCAAAGAGTAAAAGTCCTGCCATATTTTTATTCCACCCACTGAAGCAGTAATGAGATAATTAAGTGAAAAAATTGAGTGATGATTGATCATTATTGAAGACACCTGATGATAACAAGCAGAATCACCAAAGGAGAAAATCAAAATTTTTAAGTTACCATCATCGAGGTCAGGGTTTGTTTTAGTTGAGCTCTTGACCCTTGACTTTTTAATATTAGATTTTGTTTGGCCAGTTTTAACTGCATTAAAACCAACCAGAAAAGCAAAGTTAAAAGATGATCAGGTGTTGATTTACATTCAGTTTTAATGCAGTTAAAACTGCCCAAACAAAATCTAAGATTAAAAAAGCAAGGGTCAAGAGCTCAACTAAAACAAACCCTGACCTCGATGATGGTAACTTAAAAATTGTGATTTTCTCCTTTGGTGATTCTGCTTGTTATCATCAGGTGTCTTCAATAATGATCAATCATCACTCAATTTTTTCACTTAATTATCTCATTACTGCTTCAGTGGGTGGAATAAAAATATGGCAGGACTTTTACTCTTTGACTCCTGGATTACCCACCTCTGGAAATAAGAACACAAACTACAACTTTCTTCAGCCACAGCCTTAGATGAACTGAAGATAAAATACATTAAATCTCTGAAGATCTGATTAAACAACTCCACAAACAGCATTAACAGCTTCACTTATTACTAACCAGACTGACTTTATTTCTGTCACACGTCTACAGAAGCTTAAGGAAACTGGACAATTTATGTTCTTGTAATATTACAAATCAACGTTCCTACAATGTTGAATTTTAAATCAAAATTAAGTTTAAAGAACGTTTGAGGAACATCATACCTTATAAAAAGATTTCTGTAACCTCAAGAAAAAAAAATACTCTTTATTCATTGTGGCACTTCATCTGCCTCTGCACCTTTAAAAAACAGGTGTTTTTTTATTGTTCTCAAGCACACAACTTCAATTCATCGACATAAAACTGCAATAGCCTAATTGATAAACTCCAAGCTTGGTCAAGCGTTTTTTCTTGTACACTGTTAGACCTTGCCGGGCTTTTTTACAGTATAATACTGACAACACTGTTGCCAGTAATTTACTATTGATTGTACAGTTATTTACTGTAATCTACAGTATGTTTTTGTAAAGATACCATGAACTAAATTAAACTTGTTACATCATTTCATTCGCAGAAACCAACTGCCTCAAATTGTCAGAGTACCATTTAAATTTACAAACTAATTTTATTACATGTTAATAATATGAGCATATCATTACTATGAACTCATTTCTTTAAAGTTTAATAAAAAAACATTTTAAATAGAAAGATTTTCATTCACCATCTGTTAAATAAAACAACATGCAGTATATCATCAAAGTCTTTTGATCTTCTCCTGAACCTAAGCACAGGCTCTATTCTTCAGCACAATGGTGACCCACAAAACTCAATTTTACAGTAAACTACTGGCAATAGTGTTTTTTTAACTTACAGTTTGTTACTGTTAAAATACATTTTGTGGGTGTGTCCTTTTATCTTACACCTTTAACCCTTTCAACCCCACAGGAACATCCTCTAGTGTCCACACTACAGAGTAAAAGTAACATTGATGCTGTGTTGCAGTGAGATAATTAAGTTAATATTTAAGTGATGATTGAGCATTAATGATGAACACCTGCTGTTAACAAGCAGAACCACTGAAAAGAGGAACAAGAACGGAATAAATATGAGCAGAAACTACAACTGTCTTCCAGCCATTACACATTATTACACTTATTACTGACCTGTTTAACTTTATTTCTACAGAAGATCTTATTGAGAATTAACAGAGGTTTAGATGTTGATGTTTTGTTGAAAATGTTTAGTTTGATGTTATCATTGAGGAGAAGAGTGTTTGCTGTAGTTGAACTCTTGACCCATGACTTTTTATACATCAGTTTTTTTTTTTTTCTTCTCTCTCTGTTTGCTTTAACTGTTTTTGCAAGTCACATTAGTTACGGCAGAAACAGATGTGGAGAAAAAAATTTGTTGGGTGTTGATAGTTTTGTATTATGAGAGCTGGCCCAATGACCCAGACTTCTCCCAAGGTTTTTTTTCCTCTCCATTTTAACACATGTAACCCAGAGGCGTATAGTCCAGGGGTCAGAAAGTAGAATCCCTGCCATATTTTTCATTCCACCCATTGAAGCAGTGTTAAAGTTAATGAGATAATTGAGTGATGATTGACCATTATTGAAGACACCTGATGATAACAAGCAGAATCACCAAAGGAGAAAATCACAATTTTTAAACCACCATCGTGGAGATGAGGGTTTGCTTTAGTTGAGCTCTTGACCATTGACTCTTAATATTAGATTTGTTTGAGCTGTTAACTGAGTTGTAACAGCCAGACAAGCAAAGAGAAAATATGATCAGGTGTTGGCTATGTTTTCACATAATTGTAATTTGATCTGAACTCATTTAGAGCCCAGTCTCTGAGTTAGATTTACATTATTGATTACAGCAGCACTGTGATTCTACAGCACAAGATCAGCTTTATCAATGTAATCTGAGGGATTTTGCAAAAGGTGTTCTGATCCAAAAAACAAAAATTGCTTTCATTTAGAGACACAGACATCAAGAATCATCCTGTGAATCTCAACAGTGGTGGTCATCATAAAGCATGTTGCAGTGCATTCTGGGTGCCACCAATCAAAAATCATCCATGGCTCCCATCATGCATTGCTGCATGAACAAATTATGATCTTAAAGGGTTAGTTCACCCAAAAATGAAAATGATGTCATTAATGACTCACCCTCATCTTGTTCCAAACCCGTAAGACCACCGTTCATCTTCAGAACACAGTTTAACTCCCTGAGGTCTGAAAACGCGCCGGTGCGTTTTGCAGTTTTTTTTTCACATTGCAGCAAAACAGACTTAAAATACTCTGTCATTTCTTGTCATAGAGACATAAGTAATATATCAATTGAAACTATAGAATGTCTTCTTTTATTTGTGTACACTCAGAGTAAAAACACAATGTTGTGCTTTTTGTAAAATAAAGAAAACTAACATGATGCGTGATCTCTCCTCTCCCAATCTGATAGTTCTCAGAAAATGAACTGTAACTTATGAATACTAATGACAAAAAAAAAAATGACACTTACGTCTAAAGAAACGTTGAAATGTCAGGTTTTAAATCGTGCAAGTCAAATCGAAAACAAACATTCTCTGTTATGTAATCTGTATGAAAAGAGAGCTATGTCAGAAGTCCGTGATTCAGCTCATTATCCGCTAATCAGAGGTGGGTAATCCAGGGGTCAAAGAGTAAAAGTCCTGCCATATTTTTATTCCACCCACTGAAGCATTAATGGGACAAATAATTGATTAATTGAGTGATGATTGAGCATTATTGAAGACACCTGATGATAACAAGCAGAATCACCAAAGGGGAAAATCAAAATTTTTAAGTTACCATCATCGAGGTCAGGGTTTGTTTTAGTTGAGCTCTTGACCCTTGCCTTTTTAATATTAGAGTATGTTTGGGCAGTTTTAACTACATTAAAACCAACCAGAAAAGCAAAGTTAAAAGATGATCAGGTGGTATTTGTTATGTTTTCACACAATCATTATTTGATCTGAATCACTGAACTCATTTAGAGCCCAGTCTCTGAGTTAGATTTACATCATTGATTACAGCAGCACTGTGATTATACAGAAGATCAGCTTTATCAATACAATTTTTCTTTTTTAGAGTTCTGATAAAAAAAAAAAAAGCAGAGCTCATTTAAACACACAGACATCAAGAATCATCCTGTGAATCTCAACAGTGGTGGCCATCATAAAGCATGTTGCAATGCATTCTGGGAGCCACCAATCAAAATTCATCCATGTATGAATAAATTATGAGATGAATTGTCTCAGTAATTTCATTTATTCTCACTATTACAATTTTGCTGTTTTTCTGTGACTTTTTAGTAGCTTGTTTTCTAATGTTCAGAGTTGATCTGTTGATCAGAATATGTTGAATCTCACCGTTGTTGAGATTCACAGGCTGATTCTTGATGTCTGTGTGTGTCTAAAATATATATTTTTTTTGTGATAAGGACAATTTTTTTAAAGAAAATCTGTATTGTAAATGCTGATCTTCTGCTGTAGAATCACAGTGCTGCTGTAACCAATAATGTAAATCTAACTCAGAGATTCTCTAAATGAGTTCAGTGATTCAGATCAAATAATGATTATGTGAAAACATAACCAATACCACCTGATCATTTTTTTTAACTTTGCTTGTCTGGTTGGTTTTAATGTAGTTAAAACTGCCCAAATAAAATCTAATATTAAATAATCAAGGGTCAAGAGCTCAACTAAAGCAAACCCTGACCTCGATGATGGTAACTTAAAAATTGGGATTTTCTCCTTTGGTGATTCTGCTTGTTATCATCAGGTGTCTTCAATAATGCTCAATCATCACTCAATTAATCACTTATTTATCTCATTAATGCTTCAGTGGATGAGATAAAAATATGGCAGGACTTTTACTCTTTGACCCCTGGATTACCCACCTCTGCCGCTAATGCAGCCACGCCCACGGAGGGAGCGCTATGCAGAGGCAAAATCAGAGGCAATACATGCATTCATCATCTCAATTGTGTATTTATTGTCTTGAAAAGTGTTTATTTGGATGTTAAAGCAATGGTTAGCGATCTCTAGAAGACATGGAGTTAGTTCCTAGTTCCTTTTCTTCTTTATATGAATTTGTGGCCTAAAGGTGTACAGAGAGCGCCCTCCGGCTGTCCTCTTCTTCATTAGAATAATTTGTGGACTAAATGTGCACAGAGAGCGCCCTCCGGCTGCAAGTATGAAATTGAAAAAACAGTATCCAGGTGGGTAATCCAGGGGTCAAAGAGTAAAAGTCCTGCCATATTTTTATTCTACCCACTGAAGCATTAATGAGATAATTAAGTGATTAATTGAGTGATGATTGAGCATTATTGAAGACACCTGATGATAACAAGCAGAATCACCAAAGGAGAAAATCACAATTTTTAAGTTACCATCATCGAGGTCAGGGTTTGTTTTAGGTGAGCTCTTGATCCTTGACTATTTAATATTAGATTTTATTTGGGCAGTTTTAACTGCAGATGTTGTTGGTTATGTTTTTATATAATCATTATTTGATCTGAATCACTGAACTAATTTAGAGCCCAATCTCTGAGTTTGATTTACATTATTGATTACTGTGATCCTACAGCACAAGATCAGCTTTATCAATACAAATTTTTTTTTTTAGAGTTCTGATAAAAAAAAACAAAAAAAAAAACAGAGCTCATTTAAACACACAGACATCAAGAATCATCCTGTGAATTTCAACAGTGGTGGCCATCATAAATATTCAAGGGTCAAGAGCTCAACTAAAACAAACTCTGACCTCGATGATGGTAACTTAAAAATTGTGATTTTCTCCTTTGGTGATTCTGCTTGTTATCATCAGGTGTCTTCAATAATGCTCAATCATCACTCAATTAATCACTTATTTATCTCATTAATGCTTCAGTGGGTGGAATAAAAATATGGCAGGACTTTTACTCTTTGACCCCTGGATTACCCACCTCTGTCCAGCACTCATAGTGATGACAATAAATATTACTTCTCAGTATAGAAAATTGACATAAATATATAAGAATCCATCAATATTTCTCCAAATGTGCATGCTTTTAAGCTAAAAGCCTATATGAAATGCCATAGAGGTAACATAATTGTTCAGACACTTTGCATCACAGAAATACATTATATTTTAAAGAATATAATAGAATACCATTATTTTAAATTGTAATAATATTTCACAGTATTGCTGTTTATGATGAGCTGAGACATTATTACAGAGGGTTTTTTTTTTCACAGCCTACCTGACTGAAAGACCTCATTAATATGCAAGTCATTTCAGGTCATTATTATTTGATTCTTTTGTCTTCTCAGGTGTAAAGCGCCCATTATTCATGCAGATTCACGCCTCCACACATACTGTGTTTCTTGACAAAAAGTGTCTTACAAAAACTAAATCAATATATTGTTTTATATGAAGAAGTAGTCAGCATAATTTTTTACATAATTCTGAAGCAAAAACTCTAGTCTACAACCTCCAATACCCAAAAGTCTTGTGAACACAGATTTAATATACTTTTTTTGGCCTTATTTCAGTGACTTAAGTTTTTTGTTTTTTCAATAACCACGCATAAACATTATTCCTTCAAAAATACAAACATGTACATACATGTTCCTCACATATTATTGTAGCCTAGTTTGTGCTGAATACAGTGTAATGACACTCATATATTTATATGTTTATGAACAACTGAAAAAAGCACAAATGTCAGGGCATGTCAAAACTTCTCCAAGCCCCAAATCAGCCTCAGACTCCAGAGGGTTAAGATATTTTAGATTTAGTCTGAGAGCTTTCTGTCCCTCCATTGAAAGTGTATATACAGTATATTGTCCATGTCCAGAAAGATAATAAAAACATCATCAAAGTAGTCCATGTGACATCAGTGGGTTAGTTAGAAGTTTTTGAAACATCGGAAATACATTTTAGTCAAAAGATAACAAAAACTGCGACTTTATTCAGCATTGTATTCTCTTCCGAGTCTGTTGTTCATCCAGGTTTACGACTCCGCAGTGCTGATGTAAGACGCTGATGACGTGTTATCTGATGCGGCAGAGCTTCGTTTACAGTCTGAGGGAGACGCAAGCTGTATTCAAGCTATTCTACATTGTTTGTATTTTGGTATTGCTATATTTTTAAAATGGTGCGTAAGTGTGCATGTCGCGGATGTCCTAATCGCCAAAAACAACGACGTAAAAGTGCATTACCAACACCGACAGATGAAAGGATTCAGTGGAATCAATTCAATGGAAAGGATTCCGGAAGAGAATACAATGCTGAATAAAGTGGTAGTTTGTTATTTTTGAACCAAAATGTATTTTCAATGCTTCAAAATCGAACTAACCCACTGATGTCACATGGACTACTTTGATGTTGTTTTTATTTCCTTTCTGGACATGGACAGTATACCGTACAAACACTTTCAATGGAGGGACAGAAAGCTCTCGGACTAAATCTAAAATATCTTAAACTGTGTTCCGAAGATGAATGGAGGTCTTACGGGTTTGGAACGACATGAGGGTGAGTCATTAATGACATAATTTTCATTTTTGGGTGAACTAACCCTTTAATTGTCTTAGTAATTTCCTTTATTCTCACTATTTTTTTTTTTTTTCTGTTATTATGTGACTTTTTAGTAGCTTGTTTTCTGATGTTCAGAGTTGATCTGTTTATCAGAATATGCTGCTTGTCACCGTCTTTGATATTCACAGGCTGATACTTGACATCTGTGTGAGCCTAATTTTTTTTTATTTATTATTTTTTTATTCAGAACAGCTTTTGTGAAACCTTTTGGATTATATTGAAAAAGCTGATCTTGTGCTGTAGAATCGCAGTGCTGCTGTAACCAATAATGTAAATCTAATGTAAAGGAGTTCTGTTATTCAGGTCAAATAATGATTATGTAAAAACATAACCAACACCACCTGATCATCCTTACTGCTTGCTTGACTAGCTATTACAACAGCCCAAACAAAACCTAAAATAAAAAGTCAAGGGTCAAGAGCTCAACTAAAGCAAACACTCATCTCCACGATGGTGGCTTAAAAATTGTGATTTTCTCCTTTGGTGAGTCTGCTTGTTATCATCAGGTGTCTTCAATAATGCTCAATCGTCACTCAATTTATCACTTAATTATCCCATCTTTAACACCGCTTCAGTGGGTGGAATGAAAAATATGGCAGGACTTCTACTTTCTGACCCCTGGACTATACACCTCTGTTGCCACCTGATGTAACCTGTTGGAGCTTGGGTTCCATGTCGCTGTCGCCTTTGGCTTACTTAGTTGGGGACCAGAGGTGGGTAAACCAGGGGTCAAAGAGTAAAAGTCCTGCCATATTTTTATTCCACCCACTGAAGCATTAATGAGATAATTTTTAATTTACCATCATCGAGGTCAGGGTTTGTTTTAAGCCGAGTTCAGACTGCACGATTTTCAAAGTAGTCGGGTCACTGTTCTTTTCACACTGCATGATTATCTTGGCCAGCATTCAGTTGCTGCTGTGTTCAAACTGCACGATGGATCGGCGACAGAAGGTTTCACACTGCATGACTTTGCAATAGGAAGAATCGCCGACAAATCTGTCTGGCGCGCAAACTACGTTTCACAACCAAGCACACGCGAGACGTGACAAGGAAACAACGCGATATCACGCGTTCAAGACCGGAGTTCTCACGTGAGACTGGCCCTGTGTCTCAATCAGCTCCCTAGCTCCCTAGGTCGTGAATCAGTAGGCTATATAATGAAAGTAAATGTGGCTGATACCCTGATCAGTGCTCTGACTACTGAACTAGGGAGCTGATTGAGACACACGGTGGGATTATTATTAAAAATAGTAGTCCGCAAGAAGCTTGAAATATGAATTGCCTGTGCGCTGATTTGCAGCGAAAACAACATAAACAACAGAAAGAGACTGTGTGGATTGTGTGTTCTGCAACGACAGTTGGAACTAAATACATAACTTTTCAATGTGCTGATGTTGCGGATGGTCAAGCAAATGTTTGTGCTTTGTTTTTGTTTGATATAATTGTAATGTTTATGTGAAACGAAGCCATGCTTGCTGATATTGTGGTCTATAACTCCTCCCTGAACTCCCCGCTGCTCTGTATCTTGCTCTCTCATTGGCTGTCGGTCATCGCCGATGTAGTTTTCAGTCAGAACACTTTTCACACTGCATGATTTTGAATCGCCGACAGGTCCAGATATTTAGCATGCCAAATATCTCACGGGTGTCGGCGACTCGTCGGCGATTCTCTCATATCACGTCTTTGCTCATTCACACTGCGTGATTGTCACTCGCGTGAACGAGCACCGATTTGCCTGTGATTTCGGGCATTTGTTGGCGATTTCTCAAAACCTGTCGGCGAGCCAAAATCGGGACTAAAATCGTGCAATCTGAACTCGGCTTTAGTTGAGCTCTTGATCCTTGACTTTTTAATATTAGATTTTGTTTGGGCAGTTTTAACTGCATTAAAACCAACCAGAAAAGCAAAGTTAAAAGACGATCAGGTGTTGTTGGTTATGTTTTCACATAGTCATTATTTGATCTGAATCACTGAACTCATTTAGAGCTCAATCTCTGAGTTAGATTTACATTATTGATTACAGCAGCACTGTGATCCTACAAACCCTGATCTTGATGATGGTAACTTAAAAATTGTGATTTTCTTCTTTGGTGATTCTGCTTGTTATCATCAGGTGTCTTCAATAATGCTCAATCATCACTCAATTAATCACTTATTTATCTCATTAATGCTTCAGTGGGTGGAATAAAAATATGGCAGGACTTTTACTCTTTGACCCCTGGATTACCCACCTCTGTTGGGGACACTTGACATTTGACTTGACATTTGATATTCAACAGTGCTTTGATCTGCCTGCATTGACACTATTCTTTAAGAGCTGCTGTGCAGCCAAAATTATATACCAGTTATCAATGTAAAGCTGCTTTGACACAATCTGCATTGTAAAAAGTGCTATATAAATAAAGGTGACTTGTTGGTGAAGACATAACCATCACATAGTCTCTTGATTCACTGAATTCATACTGTGCTTTATCCATTGTTACATTAATAACAGACTAATGATTTACATTAGTGCATTATTTTCTACAGTATATTACTGTTTTAATGGAAAATGGTTTGTTACTGTCAGAATTTGGCCATTTTTCAAAGAGCATTACAAATATAAAAAAATAAATGAATTTATGTCAAGTTAAATTAGCAATAAAACTCAAATTTATTAAAATAAAATAAATTAATAATACATCATTCTTTTCTTTTCTTTTTTTAATCGTAGGCTAGACCAGAAAAGAGATTAGCCATATATAACATATTATATAACAGATAAATGTCTTACCATGGTCGAGCAAAATACTCGCTGAGATCAAAATATAAATAAAGTTCATTTCATCCACGTTTCCTCATGAGAAGATTCAATGAAATAAACGTGCTCTGTTCCTCTTCTTTCTTGGAGTCTAATTTTGTCAAAGTGAAACGGAAATCACACAGTGGGTTAAGTTAGGTTGTTTTAAATGGGCGGTCCTCAAGATCATATGAAAATGTAAATAATGTAGAAACAACACGAACGAAATATTTGACATATTTTAATCTCAACCCACTATGTCGAGAAGATGTCCGTCTTATGTCCGTCTTTGTCACAAAAGTCGTACGTTGACACTGAGGAGTCAGAATGAACGTTTTTATGACGTCTTTTTTTAATATGTTCTGAACATCCCCTATAGACGTTAACCTCCGAACAAAGTACAAATAACAGCCACGAATCCATCCATATGCAGTAAAACACACGTTCAGACATACCTTTAGACAACTTAGCATCTGTAATTCACACATCACAGATCTGAAAGAAAGATTTTCTGGCTTAGCTAAGACTCGAACCTTCTTGCTGTGAGGATCGTTTCCCCACTGATACATATGCCCTGAAACAGACATAAAATACACATACTTGTAGAATAATTATTTTAAAAATATATATATGTAAAATAAAATAAAATAATATTTATGTATAAAACTGTTTGGATAGATGCTGAAATGTACAACATACACAGCAAAATCCTCAGTGAACACTGATCTGTGTTTATATGAGTCCAATCTACATAATGTTAAAAGAAACACTGAAACAGTGTTCCCAGATAGCAAAATTACCTCGGCCCAGTTCCTGTTAGATTCTCGCCTGCCTGTGTGCTCTGTGTGTTCTGTGTGTGTGTTAAAATGATTGTAATTTTAACTGTAAAAGACTGTAAAAATATGATTAACATAAGGTCCCATATATGGAGAAAATAATGATATTACATATCTGGATTAGTTTAAACGTTATTAAGCTTTCACTGGCACAGGCATTATAATAAGACAGACTGCTGCATAATTTTTAAGCTTTGTCAGTAATATTCCCTCTGTCAAACAAAGGTTTTATTTCACTTCAAGTCTGAACCCGGATTTTGTGTTAATGAAACATTTTAAGTGGTCATTACTGATTCTTTGTTGTTTTTTAAAAAAGCATTGTCATTACTGTTTGCAAATTTTAAGCAGCGACATGATATTGACAACCAACGATTGTCAACTTACAACATTTTTCACAGTCGATCAAAATAGGCAAGTATTGTTTTAATGGCATATTTACTTGTGAATGTCCACTGAATGTCCAATGTAGTGTGATTAACAAGGCTATTGAATACGGATGTCCGAATGTGCGAATATAAAACCAACTTTACCAAAGTCATTCCATACCACACCTTGGCAGCAACGACATACAAAAAATACCCACAAAAAATATTCTCGTCTATTCATAACATTAAGGTTGAATCACTGCAGTCACGTTGACTATTTTAACGATGCTTTTACTACTTTTCTGGACGTCAAAGGTTGCAATGACTTCGCTGCCTATGTGTGGATCAGAAACACTTGTATTTCATCAAAAATATCATAATTTGTGTTCTGAAAATGAACGAAGGTCTTACAGGTGTGGAACAACATGAGGGTGAGTAATTAATGACAGGAATTACATTTTTGGGTGAACTAACCCTTTTAAATCACTGAAACTTAGTAGCAAAAGGTCTTTCTAACCTATTTCTATATTCCCTCACGTGTCTGTCTTATTTCAAGACGCCATAGAGTACCCCAGGGATGACGCGTTTTTATAGGCCAACCCAGAAGTTAGCGGCGCACGGGTTCCCTCGATCAATCATTTTTCCCATAGACTTTTGGAAAATCGCAGAAAATAAGCTCTGTGTTTAACAAAGGGTTATGACACTTACACGTTTTGTCTATCAAGATAATCTTTACAAGTTAACACAACATTTATAGATTTTGAAGCCTAAATAAAGTCGTCAGATATAAAAGGCTAACAGTAGGCTATAAACGGACTACAGCACACCATGGTCATGGATCAACGTCACCACCAAGCGTCCTTAAACTTTATTTAGAAAACAACTATTTAAAAACATGCTCACTGATTATGATCTGCGCTGTGTATGAATACTTATCCACTTTTTCATGAGAAATGCTGTCCAAATGTCCCGTTTTTAATGATGACGTCTAAAGTCCCCGCCAAAGGAAGTAGTCCCTTTTAGCAATTTGTTAGCAACCGCCGATTTGAAGACGCAGTAAAAGTTTAAAAAAATCACAAGTGGGTTATAACTGGAGTGTTTTATGTCATAGATCAAAACGTGAAAGTATTTAGAGGCTTTGTTAACCACAGACCTTATTTCAGGCGATTTAGCAAAAACCCATTCAAAAAATCCATAGACTTTACGGCGTTGGAACCGGAAGTCCTAAAATGCTAACTCGCTTCCAGGTTTTGCCTACAAAAACGCGTCATCCCTGGGGCACTCTATTCTTTAACATTATTGATGGTTATGTATTGAGAAATGTCATGAATGTTCACTGTTGTTAGGACTCCGATGGTGATCATTCATTTTGCCACCTTGACTTTGGGATCCCCCTTGTTGAGCATGAAGGTGCTGTGCTCCCGTCATCCCTTTATCTCAATCCAGCTTCACTTAAGATCATGGGAGAAGTTGTGATGGAAGGTATTAAATACTTGCCAAAAGATGTGTGTATTCTCTTTGAACTTGCATATGCACTGTATCTCAACTACCCCAAATCAATGAAGAACACATTCCCGTTCATCCAACAAGTACTTCACTTTGCCACAGTGAATTAAAACCCAGCTTAGAAACATAAAAAAAAAAACAACTTACAATTTGATATTCACAAAAGAATTGTGAGGAGTTGCCATGACTGTTTTTTGTTCTCAAGAAGGTTGAAGATTCTTGTTCAGATAATCAAGTCACTGCAGTAAGTACTCTAACGATTACCAGTGTTCTGTGCTAAAAGTGTATTGTATATTTAAACGGCATATTGTTGCTCTATTGATAAGAGATAAGTTGTCAACAGTTGGAGTATGTGAGTGCGTGCGGGAGGGTATGCATGTGTGGTCTTTTTTTTTATCTTTAATTTTAATTCATCTTAATGCTTGTCTGCATATTGTTGAATACTGTTCATTTTCCTCCTCTAAACAATTTACAATAGCAATTTACTTGTCTTTTTGGTTGACAAATTGAGTACATCGAGTACATGTTTCCTTTTTTTTGTTGTTTTATCTTTTGTCAATAATAAAAAAAAAACATTGAAATGTTGTTTTTAATTTCTTAAATATATATATATATATATATATATATATATATATATATATATATATATTTTTTTTTTTTTAAATTACAATACTTAAATATAACATTTATTTCTACTTAAAATCATTTGTTTAACTTCATAGTTATTTTATAAAATGTATGCTCAAAAACATTAATAATGTGAACTAATTAATTTCAGTAAAGACTACTAATACAAACTTGATTTGTCTACTGCACAACTTAAGATTTTATGTTCATACAACTTAACCTGTTTAGTTTCATCTTGTGTAAAAACTAAAATGGATTAGTGCAACGGGTTTCCACGCAATTTTCTAGTAAAGTCAACTAATTCGGGTTAAGTGCAGGTTCATAAAAGTAGAACAGGAAGAAGCCCTTCTTCACCCACAAACTAAACACACATACACCTAAGACCCCCTCTCACACAAATGACATTTGTCCATTCAACAGGTCAAACCACACTTCTGGAGAAAATACAGACCACAGTTTCAGTTTGACTCAGAAGTTAAACTGCTAAAACAGTATCACTTAAGTAAAAATGATAATGTGAGATTGTGGACTGTTTTAACTTTTTTTTTTTTTTTTTTTTTTTAGTTTTTGTTTGTTTTGTCATACCCAACAATTGAATGAGTACACAACTTTTTAAAAAAACTAATAAGCTTTATTTTACCATAACATTTTTAAAGATTTACACAATATTCCACTCTCCCCTACCTAACACAGTCACTAACAACCTTTTAAAAACTATCAATGTTAAATCATAAAAAATTAATGTATTCAATATTAAGAACATTTAATGTTTTAATAAGAGCCAGAAGAACATATATAAACATATCACTACACAATAAGCCATCTGAGTGTGTGCGTGTGAATTAGGAGGGTCGTCTGTTGGGGGAGGATTCACGCAGTGTTTGTTTCAAGTTTAAATGATATTTTGGAGAGCATTATTAGATCAGACCTTTCTCTGAGCTGTTGAAGGAAATGTTTTACATGCTTGTCTTGTTCTGTTTGTGTGGTGGTAAGTTATAACCATTTATATTGCTTATTATAGCTTATTCAGGTCTCTGTTTGTGATCCTTTTTTGTACAGGGTGTACAGGATCTTTTTAAAATCATGAAATATTACATGGTAATGTCATATATGTTGAGAGAAACAAAAGTCATGGAAAACAATGGAGATGTCTGTAGTGAATATAAATTTAACTAATGGAGGCTCGGAAAGTGAATCTACCATATATGGAGCTGCTTTTAAATCACAGGCCAGTTTTTGAATATCAGTTTTAAAAACTGACATATGGAAATAATCCACCCTCCCCAGCAACTATTTTAAAAAATACTTTTCAAAGTAATTTGCCAAAAACTGAGGAATCCTGAGTCCGTTTGAAAGGATTCAGATGCAGTGAGGCTGTTTTATCTGCTGATCCTATTATCTCATGCAAAATTATTTATAAAAAAAAAAGTATTGAAAATATACAGCAGAATTAAACTTGGCACATAACTTCACATGTTTTATTTGCTCTTTGCATTTGATTCACATTTAAACATTACAAATGATTGATTGAAAAATGATTTCAGGCTTTTCAAACTAACAGAAGCATTAATCTGTGACAAAATCCATTTATGTTCTCCAGGTGTGTTTGGTGATTCAGTGTCAGTGATGGAGGGAGATTCTGTCACTTTATACACTGATCTCACTGAAATACATAAAGATGATGACATACTGTGGAAATATGGATCTGAAAACTCTATCATAGCTAAAATCACTAAACACGTTTCATTCACACATAACGGCACTGATGGGAGATTCAGAGACAGACTGAAGCTGTACGATCAAACTGGATCTCTGACCATCACAAACACCAGAACTGAACATGCTGGAGATTATAAACTAGAAATAACTGGAGCGAAACTGAGCACCAAAATATTCCACGTTTCTGTCTATGGTGAGTAGAGATCTACTGCGTTTTGAATTATGGGTGGCACTTCCAGTTTAGGGTTCCACTCAAAAAGAATAAAACAAATAATTTCAAATCATGGTTGCGCTCAATAATACTTATCCGTCAGTTTGACTGAATGAGCTGTAAAAATTCCTTCATGTTATATTTTCAGGAAAATAACGTAATGTTTAGTATTTTAATATCTGACATGATATAACAAGATATGGCAAGAGCTCTTTTCAGTCCTTACTGACTGCAAGTGGCAGCTATCCTCATGTTTCCAAGTGTGTTTTCACAAGAATGGTTTAAAATGTAATTGTCTCCCCTTTTCACTTCTAATCCCTAAAAACAGTGTTTACTGGAATGTTTATAAAGCAGGTAAATGCAATATATATTGTCTGTCATATTGACATAAATCACTTTGAAATATTATCAATCAGTGTTCCAGTTAATGAACATTTTAATTAAGGTAACATATGTTCCATAATACAGACATATATCACTACAGTAATAAATTAAAGCTTTTGTTGTCATTCATGGTCTGTTGTAATGCTTTTGCACTTTTTAAAATTTCCTTTTCATTGTTTGAAGGGTGAGTACAATAAAGTCTCATTGCAGTTTTTGAAAATGCGTTACTCCAATAATTCAAGCAAAGCCTCATGGGGCATGAGAAAAAGGTATATATTCTTATTTTATTATTTACATATTGAAAGGTTTAATCTGTTTAATCCAGGGGCATCCAATCCTGCTCACTGTCCTGCAAAGTGTAGCTCCAACCCAACTCCAAAAAAACTTGCTTTGGCGTTAACTTTGTAGGACAGTGGCCCTCCAGGAACAGGTTTGGGCAACTCTTTATCATTTTGTAGCTAGAGATCACAGTCACACTCACTGTCATTAGATTTATCCTCATTTCCATTTATTTTCCAGCTCGTCTGCCTGTTCCTGTCATCAGCAGAAACTCTTCACAATGTTCATCATCATCATCATCAAATTGTTCATTGGTGTGTTCAGCTGTGAATGTGAGTCATGTGACTCTCTCCTGGTACAAAGGAAACAGTTTATTGTCCAGCATCAGTGTGTCTGATCTCAGCATCAGTCTCTCTCTACCTCTGGAGGTGGAATATCAGGATAAAAACACCTACAGCTGTGTGCTGAACAATCCCATCAGCAACCAGACTCAACATCTGGACATCACTCACCTCTGTCACACATGTGCAGGTACAACAGAGCTGATTTTAGTGTTCATGTACAAATTCACTCGCACTAAAAACTGTCTCTCTTTTACTCTGCTTCTCATCCTCCAGATTCTCTGATAGTGTTGATCTCTGCTGCTGCTGCTGGATCTCTGTTGATTGTAGCTGGATTTGGGATCTTCTGCGTCTGCAGGAATCTCAGAAAAACAAAAGGCAAGTGTCACCTACTGCTTTTAAACAAGTATTAAATATACACTAAGCCTGGTTTCGCAGACAGGGTTTAGATTAAGCCAAGATTAGGCCTTAGTAAGTAGCTTTTATAAACACATTACTGGTGTGAATCTTGAGACAAAACAATGACACTGACATATTTGAAGATTGCCAGTGCAAGTTTCCTTCAGTTAAAACAGTTTAAACATGCATTTTAGTCAGGGACTATCTTAAGCCTGTGAAACTGGGGGTATACCTTTTAATAAACTCATAGCCCTAATTATCATGAGGTGAACACGTGTAGTTATTGAGTTATCTATATAACACTGTACAGCACTCTTTACTCTTCACTCTCACAAGCAGTGCATCACAACACATTGTAAGTACAAACATAGAAATGCCATCTCAAATAATCCAATACAATGGGTGTATACTTTTTTTAGAAGACGTTGTATTCATTATAGTCTAGTCGGCAAACATTGATGGGTATTGCATCATGTATGATGCAATACCAGCTTCAGATTGCATCCAGTCATAGATCCAGTCAAAGTTGTATTTTAGTCATTTCTGGTTTAAATTGATATCCCTTCCCTTTGTTACTTGAGTATCCTCCACCATTCTCAAGTCAAGGGTCATATATACTGACCCAATAACATATCCTGAAAACCAGAGCCAATCAACAATTTTAAGCATAACTTTCTATCTCAGTGACCCAGAATTAGTAAATGTTGACTACATTTATTTCAGAAGCATTTTGCCTGTAGATTAGTTTAATAAAACAATTTATAACTTTGTGAACAAATTTTAACCTGTGTGAAGATGCAGCCCTCTATGAATGATGATTTTTCATTATATTGTACAGCTTTAATGCCAATTACATTTCATCATTAAAAAATAATGCAAATTACTTAATATTTGTTAGATATTCATTCATACATTTATAAATTGTGTAAAGAATGTCTTTCTAAATTTAATGATATTGTTATTGTTCAAACAGTTCAGAATTGTGAAGATGAAATCATTTACACAGAGCCAACAAACTACAAACGAAAAGCACAGAAACTGGTAAAATCATTTATTTTAATTTATGTTCTGTCTGTGTGTCATTTTAGCAGTGTGAAATGCTGACTCACATCGCATAATACTCAATACACTCAGTCAGGATATTGTTAAATTTTTGCTGTGCCAACATGAGGCACTGATGCAATATTTCCTGTGAAAATACTTGTTGTAACTTTAATACTACTGATGGAATTTGAGAAGAAGATAAAGTAAGAATCTTTGAGGGATCAAGAGTTACTTAGAAATGAGTGTAAAATTGAAAACAAAACTGAAATAAGAGTATGTGGTTTATCTGTAAATCAGTTGAGGATTACTGAAAGTGACTAGTCTTTCAAGTCAATCATGTGATTTTTTTTCTTCTTTGAATCTGAACTGTAAGACTGATTACTTCTTCTCAAGACACATACGCTGCACCTGAAATCACATACTTTCTGAGTAGGTAATGCACTTGGATTTGAATTTACTTTACAAACAAAAAAAAAAAAAAAAAAAAAAATCATAATCAAAAATCATAATCAAAAGTCATAAATGCAAAAAAGGGAGGAGGCGGCTTGTACAGTTTGTCCCCACCAATATCAAAATCAAACTAGCAATAGCAAATGTTATCATACTAAACATAATTTTGTTTGTTGTTATATGTATGATATGAGCAAGTAAGATAAGACTGTTGTCAGTACTAGCATTAACACAACACAAGCTGCAAATGTAAAACAACGTGATCATTAACTTTAAACGGCATAAATTAAAACTGCCTAATGTTACTGAATGAAATATTGACCCAGGACAAACTATAGGACTGTAAAGCTTTCGGGGTGTTGATGGATTTGATCTACTCAATCTGTTTTGATCCTCATTCTGAATCCCATCCAGATGTGATTTTTCTCAGCTTTTTGCTCAAAATGCTGCTTTTTTTAATGAAACTTACCTACATAAGTACACTGTTAACGATTTCCCTGTATTATTACAGTACAGTACTGGCAGCAGTCCATTTTTACTGTATTTTACTATATTGTAATATATATATTATATATATATATATATATATATATATATATATATATATATATATATATATATATATATATATATATATATTTATATTATTTTACTGTTAAATATATTGATAAAAAAATAATGCATAAAGCTATTTATTTTTAAAAGCAGAGGGTCTGTTCTTTCTTTTGATATATTACATACTCAGATATTCATAGAAGAAAAAATTCTGGGGGTCATTACAATTTTGTGAAAATGATCGAAAATGCTGGTGGCTGGCAACTAAAAAGTTAATAAAAGCTAATTTCAATAATTGCGCTCCAGCTGGAGCATCTTCAGTGCCATAAATCGCAAACATTGACCACATTACTTGAACAAACAGGCTAGATGTTCTGCAAAAAATTTGTGTGTGAATCATTGAAGTCAGGAAGTCACATGCGTCGAGGCCAAATAAATGGGTCATAGGACTATAAGAGTGTTGCAGACAGCAGGGCAAAGTTAAAAAATACAACTAACCAATTGTGCAAAATATAGAACAATAAATAGACGCATCAACCTCTAAAAGGTAAGGACACTTTCCATAGCTTTTGTTGTTGATGTCAAAAGGCTGTCTCAAATCAAACTCTAAGGCAGATCATCAAAAATGGCTGCAGTCTATAGGCTAAATCAAGCACATTGATTTTTTTTTTTTTTTTTTTTTAGTATTCAGTGAATTGTTTCTATTGATTTCAGTCAGTCAGTCATCTAGAAATTATCCATCTATGGCAAAATGCGGTAATGGATTCTCATTAGGGGAGTGGATTCGCATTATGAAATTCAGTTCTGGTTTTCCAAATACAATAAGTTCTCTAAAGCCAGAGCTGTTTTTCTTTTCATTCATTCATTCATTCATTCATTCATTCATTCATGAAATTCTTCACTTGGCTAGTAATAATTTAATGTTGGGCACAGTGGTTGTTTTAAATAGCACTTGTTTTGTTATGTATTCATTAAGAAAATTGTCAGTTTTCCTATTTAGCTTGCATTATGTTTAACACAGTTAACCCTGTGCAGTTCATGCTAATATTGTCAATATTTGATTTTAATTAAATGCCTTTAAACAATTTTGCTATTGTGATGCCGCTATTTGATGTCTAATGTAAAATTTGGGTCGTGAAGCTAAACCACTGAGAAGCACTGATATAGATGATTTTTTTAAGAGCATTTTATCTTTTTTTTTACAGATTGTTAAAAAAGAGGATCACACAGAGTATGCACCTGTCGCCATGAAAAGTAAATTTTTTTCTTACTAGATCCAGCAGTTTGATCACTTTTACTAGGAACCTCTGATGACAACCTTAGCTGAGTCTATGGGGATTGCTGAGAACACATTAGAGCACACATTAAAAACTAGATGGATGACATTATATTAAGATTTTTATTCTCAGCAAGGTATTTAACAATTTTGCACTGGTTTTATTTGGAGTATTATTTGGAGATCCCAGCTGACATACAGCAGGATCATTCTGAGTTTGAAGTGAGACATTCAGAGATGGATTCATTAAGACTTGTTCTCCTAACTTAACCAGTTATCAAAATTGTATAGAGTGCTTTCAAGTTTCACTCTTGAAGCATCACATTTAATTTTGTCCGTGTGTTTGCATCTCCCTTTCTCTATTTGTACAAAAATGTGGTTTAACCTGATGGGTGGACAAATATAGAGTCTGCATAAACACGTGGCATTACTCTAAGCATACACGGAAGCTTCAGAGCTCCACATATTGATTTCTTTAGAAACACCTCGCTTTCTTTCCAGTCACGTGAATACTTCAATGTTTGACGGGGTTATGGACGTTCAAGTCTACTTACTAGCACACACACACACACACACACACACACACACACACACACACACACACACACACACACACACACACTGTATTACCAGAAAATTGTATTACCAGAAATCTGAACACATTTAGCGTTGTCATGCATTTTTTGCGCTTAAATGATAAAACATCAGAGCTGCGCTCGGGTTTATATCTGTGTAAATGTGACCTGCCACACGATGGCGCTGTTGTCAACACTCCTGATGCTTCAAATATTTTCTCAAATCATGCAAAAAAAAAAAAATATTTATTTATTTCACAAAAAGGACAGTGTACATTAATCAACATTCATGAATGTAAATGTACCTAAGAGTACCCATACATTTGGTCCTATTTAGGTTCTTCTGTCACATTTACTGGATGTTTTTAGAACCTTTAGCAACATTACAGGAACCTTTAGGGGACCAAACTAGAATGTTACTGCAGCACTTCTTTCACACTGGTTCTTGGCCTGCAGATCCTGATCTGTCATAAGCACTGTGTTCATGCTTAAAACATTCAGAGATAAAATACAAAGCTGACAGACTTGTGATGTGATAAACATCAGTTACAGTAATCCAGGGAAGTCCTTATAAGCTGAAGTCTTCATCTACTCTGTCATTTTGAAAGCTCTGCGTAAGGAACAATGGCTTCTGGCAGCAGAATATAAATAGGCTGCCTGAGGAAAAACACAGAAGTGACTGTGCATAGAGTTCATTGAGGCTTATACGCTGTAGGGCCTTTGTGATTGGTTTAAAGAAATGCCAGTTATCCAGTGGTCCACAAATATGAGGAAATGGCATGTCAGATTGCAAGGATTTACTATTTGATTGTAATTTATTTTTTTTTATTATTTATTATGAGAACTTTGCATTTCACCTATAGGTGAAACGGTTGCTTCTTAACCGACATTTTCAATGGGTTTCAAATTAAGTGCTGTCCTGAATGAAACATCTCCATCTAATTAACAGGGAACCATGTTGTAACGTTCTGTTAATGTCCCACATGTCCTCTTTGTAACTTTGCTATGTGACATAGAATAACCAATATAGAACTTCACCTATAAAGTCATATCGGAAACAATATTATATGAGAACCATGTTGGAAGATTCTGTTAATGTCCCAAATGTCCTCTTTGTAACTTTCTTATGTTACCATAAAATAACCAAATTGGAGTGTCCTCCTAAAGTCATATAAGGAACCTTGAACTGCAGCACTTTCACTAGCAAAAGAGGACTTTTTAATAACATTCTGTAAAGGTTTGGAATGTTCGCTACCTTTAGAGAACCTTTAGGGTCATGAGAACATCGCCTCCTACGTAGGTATTTACTACAGATAAAAAAAGATTTTTCTTTGTACAGATGTCAATACCAAAACAGTCAAAACAGTCCCATTCACATGCACCCATGCACAGTGTACGTGCAAAAACGCTGTGTTCTGCTGCCAGGCCAGTAGTTGGCAATGTCATTTTGTAAAGAAACACTTTGCGCCTGTAGACTGAACATGTAATATGAATGAGTATGATGTCATAGTTTTCACTAATGTATAGCTTTGTGGTTTACATGGAGATGATAACAGTATAATTTTCAAAAATGCGCACTTTGAAACCTGTTTCAAAAAATGCCATTGTCATGTAAGCGAATGCCCAAAATGCATTAAAAAAATTCTGGTTTTAGTTGTAAACAGTGTCGTGTAAATGACCACTTAGTTCATTTTGGTCTATTCTTGTCGTATGTAGATGGTTGTTCTGTTTGTGAGTTTATAGCTATTGATATTCTGCTTCTTTTTTTCTTTTTTTTTGCAAATTAAGTAAGTCTGCTGTGACTAGATTTCGCTTTTTTGTTTTTTGTTTCTGCCTGTCAAGCAGGCATGGTAATTTTACAGTTATTGTATAATTAATATTTGTTCATGTCATTTTTTAAAAAAAATTGCAGCATTGAACATTATTATTTTTCCTCATTTTTTGGTTTGTTTTAATCCATCTATTATTGATGAAACTATAAGTGATTATTGATCCATCTATAAGTGATGAAGAGATCACTTATACTGAGCCGATGGAATCTGTAAGATTTTATTATTAATTTTTATTTTGTTTCCATATCATTCCAGCAGTGTTTTTGTCTGTATAATGATCTATCACACACATCAGATATTTACAAAATAATAATAATAATTAAAGCTGCAAGCAGCAATGAATGAGCCCTCACACCCGGGCTCACCGCCACCCGTTATAGCCTCAGGAAAACAGTGGGCGACATGCATGTAAGTGAGTAAATACAAAAAGTGCCACACTTCCTGCTGCCAACAGGTGGCACTTTGACTGTAACTGAATATTGTTTCATAGACAATTGGAAAAGCTTTTGGGGCAGACCTGATCTGTTGAAAAGAGATGGTATTCATCCCTCCCGGGATGGTGCTGCTCTTCTATCTAGAAATTTGGCAAATAGTCTTAGAGCTGAAACATGACAAACCAGGGCCCAGATCAGGACGCAGACAAACTGGCTAAACCGACCGTCTGCTAGCCGCCTCACGTCACAGAACTCAAATAATTCACAGCACATAGAAACTCTTTCACCTAGATATTATCACATAGAGACTGTGTCTGTACCTCGAACTAGTAAATACAAAAAACTTCCGAAACCTTTTAAGGGTAAAAATTTAATTGATGTTCAAAAAATGAAAATCACAGATAAATCAGATAAACAAATGATAAAGCTTGGGTTACTGAATATTAGATCTATTTCTTCAAAAGCACTTATTGTAAATGAAATTATCACAGACAATAAACTAGACTTGCTGTGTTTGACAGAAACCTGGCTAAAACCAGACGATTACATTACTTTAAATGAATCTAGTCCTCAAGGTTATGACTATCGACACAATCCTCGACAGAAAGGCAAAGGGGGAGGTGTTGCTGTAATTTATAGTAATATATTCAGAATCATTCAAAAGAATTTCAAATATAATTCCTTTGAAGTGATGGTGCTTTATGTAACATTATGTAAGTTGACATTTGTGCTGGCTACTGTATACAGGCCACCAGGGCACCATACTGACTTTATCAAAGAATTTGCTGATTTTCTATCAGAGTTAGTACTGGCTGCGGATAAAGTCCTTGTTGTTGGTGATTTTAATATCCATGTAGATAATAATAAAGACGCATTTGGATTGGCATTTGCAGACATTTTAAACTCTATTGGAGTTAGACAACACGTGTCAGGACCCACTCATTGTCGTAATCATACCCTAGATCTAATACTGTCGCATGGAATTGATATTGATGCTGTTGAAATTCTACAGCAGAGCGATGATATATCAGATCATTATTTAGTCTCGTGTATAATACAATTAGCCAAGGCTACAAAACCACCACCCAGCCATAAATATGGTAGAACCATCACGTCTACCACTAAAGATTGCTTTATAAATAATCTCCCCGAGCAGTTTCATCGCCTTAGTATACCTGACAACTTAGAAGAACTCGATGCCGCAACAGAAACTATTGGCTCTCTCTTTTCCAGCACATTAGATGCAGTCGCTCCTTTACGTCTAAAGAAGATTAAGGAAACTAATCCAACGCCGTGGTATAATGAGCACACTCGGGCTCTAAAACGAGCTGTGAGAAAAGCTGAACGTAGTTGGAAGAAAACAAAACTAGAAGTTTTTCGCCTTTCATGGAAAGAAAAAATGATTGAGTACAGAACGGCTATAAGAAATGCTAGATCTACTTATTTTTCAAATCTCTTAACACTCTGAGGTCTGAAGGTATCGCCGGCGATACCACCGTGTTTTTTTCTTATCAGTGTGAAAGAGACTCAAAATACTCCGTCAATGTTGCACATACAATTAAGAGTTATACACCATTTTAATCTGTGGAATATCTTCTTTCATTTGTGTACACTCAGAGTAAAAACAAAATGTTGTGCTCTTTGTAAAATAAAGAAAACTAACATGATGCGTGATCTCTCCTCTCCCTCTGAACGAACTCCAATCTGATAGTTCTTAGAAAATGAACTGTAACTTAGTGAATACTAATGACAAAAAAATTACACTTATGTCTAAAAAAACGTTAGGATATCAGGTTTTAAAACATGCAAGTCAAATCGAAAACAAACCTTCTGTGTTTATGTAATCTGTATGAAAAGAGAGCCATGTCAGAAGTCTGTGATTCAGCTCATTATCCGCTAATGCGGCCACGCCCACGGAGCCAGCGCTATTCAGACGCAAATTCAGAGGCAATACATGCATTCATCATCTCAATCGTGTATTTATTGTCTTCAAAAGTGTTTTGAATAGCCATATTTAGCGATCTCTTGCCTCTGTTAGTTCCTTGATTGTCACATGATATTCCTCTTCTTTTACTGAGGCATTTGTGGACAAAAGGGGCAGAGCGCCCTCCGGCTGCAAATGAATTAAAAACACAGCATCCAGCGCTCATAATGATGACAATAAATATAGAATAATAAATATTACTTCTGTATAGAAAATTGATATAAACATATGAGAATCCATCAATATTTCTCCAAATGTGTATGCTTTTAAGCATATTAAGAAATTATGGTCAATATAAGATTTTAAGAGTCAAAATATGAAGCTTGAGTCTTAGATCTTTTTAATGGTGTATAGTTTGTCAACTGCACATCAAGATTTAGGCTCTATAATATAACAAATATAGTAGCCTATATGAAATGCCCTAGAGGTAGGAATGTTCAGACGCTTTGCATCACAGAAATACATTATATTTTAAAGTATATTAAAATAGAAAACCATTATTTGGTTAGAGACTTGAGACTTCTTTTAAAAACATTATAATGGCATTATAATGTGTTCAATCTTTTGACTGGTAGTGTAATTTAACATAGGCCTATACAAAATTTTCTTCATATCATGTGCAATAATACATGCATGCATGAGATCACAAAAATCATGTTTTTTTTTGTCCTGAGTGGACTTTAATCCTGTTATTAGCATGATCACAGAGGGTTTTTTCACAGCCTACCTGACTGAAAGGCCTCATTAATATGGAAGTCATTTCAGGTCATTATTATTCAATTCTTTTGTCTTCTCAGGTGAGAATCACCCATTATACATGAGGATTCCCGCCTCCTCGCATACTGTGTTTCTTGACCAAAAGTGTCTTAGAAAATTTAAATCTCTCTATTGTTTTATATGAAGGAGTAGGAAGGATAATTTTTACTTCATTCTGAAGCAAAAACTCTAGTCTACAACCTCCAATACCTAGAAGTCTTATGAACACAGTTTTAATATACTTTTTTGGCCTTATTTCAGTGACTTAAGTTTTTTGTTTTTCAATAACCACGCATAAACGTTATTCCTTCAAAAACACAAACATGTACATACATGTTCCTCACATATTATTGTAGCCTAGTTTGTGCTGAATACAGTGTAATGACACTTTTTCCATTAATATGTTATGAACAACTGAAAAAAGCACAAATGTCAGGGCATGTCAAAACTTCTCCAGGGCCCCAAAAATCCTCAGACCCCTGAGGGTTAATAGAAAACAAACATAATCCTAGGTATTTATTTGACACAGTGGCTAAATTAACTAGAAACAGAGATTCAACTGCTGACGTTTCCATAGAGCACAGCAGTAATGACTTTATGAACTTCTTTACTTGCAAGATTGATAATATTGGAGAGAAAATTAAAAACATGCAACCGTCTACAGTTTCGCTTCAGACAGTGGGAAGGAAGAATTATCTAAACTTATCAAATCATCAAAATCAACGACATGTATGTTAGACCCAATGCCGACTAAACTACTGAAAGAAATGCTTCCAGAGGTCGTAGGTCCACTTCTTGATATAATTAATTCATCTTTAACACTAGGATACGTGCCAAAAACCTTTAAGCAGGCTATTATTAAACCTCTTATTAAAAAAACCTCAACTAGATCCGAGAGATTTAGTAAATTACAGGCCAATCTCGAATCTACCTTTTCTGTCAAAGATACTAGAAAAGGCAGCTTCAACACAACTGTGCTCCTTTTTAGAAAGAAATGGAATCTGTGAGGATTTCCAGTCAGGATTTAGACCATACCATAGTACTGAGACTGCTCTTGTTAGAGTTACAAACGATCTACTCCTATCATCCGATCGTGGCTGTATTTCTCTATTAGTGTTATTAGATCTCAGTGCTGCTTTTGACACTATCGATCACAACATTCTTTTAAAAAGACTTGAAAACTATATTGGCATTAGTGGAATTGCTTTGGCATGGTTCAAATCGTACTTATCTGACCGTTATCAGTCTGTAGTAGTTAATGAAGAGATGTCGTATCGATCACAGGTTCAATATGGAGTACCACAAGGCTCAGTACTAGGACCGTTGCTTTTCACTCTGTACATGCTGCCCTTAGGAGAGATAATTAGGAAGCATGGTGTTAGTTTTCACTGCTACGCTGACGATACTCAGCTCTATATTTCCTCGCGCCCTGACGAAACCTACAAATTCACAAAACTAACAGAATGCATAGCTGACATTAAAAACTGGATGACAAGAAATTTCTTATTATTAAATTCAGAAAAAACTGATATCCTAATCTTTGGACCAAAAACTTCCTCACGAAAAAACCTTGAATACTCTCTAACACTTGACGGGTGCTCCATTAAACCTTCGTCCTCAGTTAGGAACTTGGGTGTGCTCTTTGATACCAATCTTTCATTTGAAAGTCATGTTTCTAGTATCTGTAAAACCGCCTTCTTCCATCTAAAAATATATATCTAAATTACGACATATGCTCTCAATGACAAATGCGGAACAGTTGGTTCATGCATTCATGACCTCAAGACTAGATTATTGTAACGCTCTACTGGGTGGTTGTTCTGCTCGGCTTTTAAACAGACTACAGTTGGTCCAAAATGCGGCAGCTAGAGTTCTTACTAGAACCAGAAAGTATGACCATATTAGCCCAGTTCTGTCAACATTACATTGGCTCCCTATTAAACATCGTATAGATTTTAAAATCTTGCTACTTACTTATAAAGCTCTAAATGGTTTAGCTCCCCAATATCTAAGCGAGTTCTTGGTGCATTATAGTCCTTCACGTCTATTGCGATCTCAGAATTCAGGCCAGTTGATAATACCCAGAATATCAAAATCAACTGAAGGCGGCAGATCCTTTTGCTATTTAGCACCTAAACTCTGGAACAATCTTCCTAGCATTGTTCGGGAAGCAGACACACTCTGTCAGTTTAAATCTAGACTAAAAACACATCTCTTTGCTCTTGCATACACATAACACATTATCAATACATTAACATTTTTCAAATCCGTTAAAGGATTGTTACGCTGCAATAATTAGGTCGGCCGGAACCGAGAACATTTCCTATAACACTAGATATACCTGTATAAGAATGGCATCTACGCTAATATCAGTCTCTCTGCTTATCCTGAGGTTTGCCGGGTGCTGGATCCAGGCCGTATCCAGATCAGATGGAGAACCTGTGTCTGGACCTGACTACAACGTAGCCCAGGAGACAATGGGCCTACAGATCCAGTTCTGGCTGCATCTATAATTCAGATTTTTAATCCCCGTATCCGCTTACATATATTTATATATAATATATAAATGTATAATTCAGATTTTGATCTCCATATCCATTCACATATATTATATATATCTTCCAAGGGGTTTTTTCCCTCCTAGGACTTCTCCTAGGGGGTTTTTTCCACCCCTGGGAGTCAGCCGACATTGGCTTAATGTAGCACCATCTTGTATATGTTACATATTACCACGCTTGTTTGTACAGCTTATTTTTAACCACTTCCCTTTTTTCTGTGCTTCTAATATGTAAAGCTGCTTTGAAACAATTACCAATTGTAAAAGCGCTATATAAATAAATTTGACTTGACTTGACTTGACTATTGCCATGTAGATGTCTTCAGGCCAGGACTAACATTAAACGTGAAGTTTGGAGCAGATCGGACATCGTATGCCTGAGTTATAACAACGTAGCACAAAGGGCACTTAATTGAAATTTTGTAGGTGGCGCTATCGAGCCATTTTGCCACACCTAATTCTGAAACCCATATCAGATGTGAAGTTTCACCACTTCTGACCCATGTGCAAAGTTTCATGAGTTTTTGAGAACGCTGATTCCACATAACACTGAGATTACTCGCACAAACTGGCTAGCTCTGGTGTAAAATCCTTCATGTGAATCGCTAAAGTCAGGAAGTCACATGTTACATCAAGACCAAAGAAACGGGTCATCATGGGTCTGTTCTAAGAGGGTCACAAGCAGCAGGGCAAAACAAATACAATACAACTAACCATATAATCGTGCAAAAGAAAAGACAATAGACTTTTAAAATGGAAGCGCAAACACCTGATGTTGATGTCATAAGGCTATTGTTATCTGGCATAAATTCATTCATAGAGAATCTTTACTTAAGGTTACTATTAATACAATATTGGTCACACTTCTGTGATTTAGGCATTCACAAAATTGTCAATTTTTCTATTCAGCTTGTGTTATGGTTATGATTTAATTTACATACTGTATGCCTTTATTACTATATTTCAATATTTAATCATTTTGATTGTAAAGAAATGTGTTTACTTGAAATGAAACTAATGGGAACTTGATCTTAATCTTAATGCTTAGCAGGAAGAGGAAGTTAAAGATTTTATTATAAAACATCAACAATTTTTTTCCCCACAGAAAGTTAAAGGGGAAGATCTTGTGGAATATGCACCTGTTACAATGAGGAAGTGATCACATTTCTTTCTTTTTTTTTCTTTTTTTTTTTTAGTACAAATGACTAGATCCGACATGTGATCATTTCACTATAAACTCTTGCAAAGACTGTCTATGGTTGAGCTTGTGAGATTTACCACATTTAAACATGATATAAAAACTCAAGATTTTTATATATTTATTTTTAGATTTTAAGTTATTCTTATATTTAACAGTTTTACACTGGTTTTATTTCAAGTATGATCTGGAAATCCCAGCAGACATGCGGCAGAATCATCAGTGCTTTACTTTACCAATTATCAGTATTGTATAAATAAATTCAACATTTTCTATACTCTTAAAGCCTCAAAACTCATTCAGATTGCATTTACATCTCAAATTTATATGGCTGTATAAATATTTATGGCTGTACAAATATATGGCTGTACAAATATGTGTTTTGAAATGGTTGAGTAGAAACTGGTTACTTGTTACTGGAAGTATGTGGTTCTTTTCATATTTGATGTTGATGTAGTCTATCTACATTCCATCTACATTCATCAGCACCCACTAAACAAAGTTATGTCCAGAAGACAAAAAAAAAAAAAAAAGACGCCATAAAAAACTTTCAGTCTGGCTCCTCAGTAGGCGTCTTTTCAACGTATGACTTTTGTGACAAAGACGTTGAAAAGACATCCATTGAGGAGCCAGACTGAAAGTTTTTATGACGTCTTCTGAACATCCGATATATACGTTCGTTGAACCTCGGTACAAGGATATAAAAAAAAAAAAAAAAAAAGCAACTGTTTGCCTCTGGCAGCTATCAAGCATTCAATCCATCTCATAGCTACTCTGTAGGGGAAATTCCAAAATTCCAAAAAACTTGTGACACACATTTAAATTACATATTTTCAATCAGGAACAAAATCTCACCTGCATGTGATGGATGATGTCACTGTTTTCACAAATTTACATTTTTGTAGTTTATACAGAGAATAATGGTAGCCCTTTGACTCTTTTCCCTAAACAAGTGGTTCTCAAACCTTTCCTGGAGTACCAGCAGCACTGCATGTTTTGCATGTCTCCCTCATCTATCACACCTGATTTAACTCATGAGCTCATTAGTAAAGACTGGATGTGTCAGATATAGAGAGACATACAAAATGTTCAGGGCTGCTGCTCCTCCAGGACAGGTTTGGGAACCAGTGCCTTAAACAATCATAACACACGGCATAGAGGGCCATCTAGTGTCAAAAATGATCTTTTATTGAATTTTTATAAGAACAAAATGTCCAAATGTGGACTTTTGATGCAGATTCACCATGTGTGAGATGAAATAAGAATACAATAAATAGGCAAAATCATATTAAAATAAACATGCTTTATTTTATCAAATGACCACAGAGTGCCTTCCTTATAAACTGTCTGATATTTCATATAATAAAATACAGTATGTGTTCTACAGACAGTACCACATGAGAGTGCCGTCTAGTGCTCTATCCTGGAATTCACATTGGTGAAGGTGAGGTGCAGGGGTTCTCAAATAAACTCTAACGGGCCAGATATAGTGCATCAGTTAAAATCATTTATCATTGATTGATTCATTGATTGACTCACAGCATGAGTAAATCATGTATGTGTTGTGATCTGCGGCTGATCGCTGTGATTTTCAGGAACAGAATTTTGAGAAAAACAGGTTTAAATAACTGTCACCCATGAAAATGCATTATCTAAACTTTAATGGTTGTAATTCAAAAATGCTTCGGAATATAGACCTAAGGTTGGTCTTGTTTTAAAGAAGACACTTGGCAGATTATTGTAGAAGTGAAGTTAAGGTTTATGAAAATGTAAAAATATAATTGTTTATATTTTATAATAATATATTAAAAAACATGTTTTACTCTTAAACTGCGAGAAAATAAAAGCCAAAAATGTCAACATTCCAAATTTTAGGTTGATATTGCTTTTGGTAAGATTTTGTTTCGGTGCAGTACCACACGTTTTCACTAGATGATATCCAAGCTCCATTACTGACCATTTAAGGGTACCTCCATATGGTTTGAGTGATCTGAATCATTTCCATATTTTCATACATTTTATGAAATAGACATCCTATTCAGAAGTAGTATGGACAGTTTGCCAGTATTTGATTTGAATTCAACCTCTAATAAAAATTTGAACGTGTGTTCATTATAGCTCCATTGTTCTCTTCTGCTTCGCCTCACGATAACGTTGTATTAGAAAGGTGCCGTAGTTTACACAGAACTGGAGGGAAATTTGCATTAACACACCTCCAATCTTGTTATGTGGTTTATTTTGATAGGTGAGCTGTCTTTGTAGTGTTAAGAGATGGAAACCTTTTTTTTTTTTTTTTTACACCTCTGCCCGACATTGATATTACAAGTTTATTGTTTCAGAAAATAAAGTAGTGTTTAGCTGGTTTTTACTTTAAGGCACATTTTCTCTTGGGTGATACAAGTTAAAGAAAACATAAAAGAAGTTTAAAGAACCCCCCACCCCCCATTTTTCCAAAAAAGTGATAATATTCTACAAGACAAACACACTGACAGAATTAAATTCAATGATTTACAAACACAAAAGAAGAAAAAACTTCACATTGGACAATCCTTGCACAGCTACTTCATAAACTTGTTGGCAGTGATATAAACTAATCAGCACCTCATAAAACATCACAGTGTTTGGTTCACAGTTTCAATAAGACAGAATGTAACACTTTCAATGTGTTTCATTTTTGTACATTCAAATCAACAATAAAGAGATATAAAACATGAATATTCAATTACTGTACAAATGGCAATGTTGTATCATGTATACTCACATTTGTGTAAAATTGTGCTGTAATATTTCCTCGTTACAAACATCACATCAGTATGTTTCAGATTTAACTCCAGAGTAACAACATGAGCCTGTATCATCATTCAGTTATGGTTTTGAATGTAATAAATACTCTAAGGAAAGTATTTAACCAACTTAGGAAAATAAATAAATGCATTTCCATATACTACACCAAGCTGGTTAAGGATTGTTTGGTGCTATTCCCATTTCATATTTGGTCAACCAGTGTTTTATGATAAAGGTGGATGAACAAGAGTTAGTGTTATAAACATTAGCAACATTATGTCTCAAGTCTTTTCCAGTAACAGCAACAATACTAGTAAAACACTTAGTATCAGTAGTGCAAACTATGAAGAGCGCCCATATGAGGCTGTGTGTAAGTCAAATGCACTTTTTGGTCATATTGCTCCTTCTTGGTGAGGTATACTTGTACACATAATAGGTCTTATAGTACAAATGACAAGAAGCAAATTACTCACTGTTCCTGTCTGAATCACTTTAGCAGCTTTAATAAACTTCGATACTGAAAAACTGTTCTCTGTAACTGTTCTGTGTTCTGTTGTAACGTGTTGCTTTGTTTCTTATTTTATTTTTTGTTAGTCTTTTTTGAAGCAATATAAGCCTACATGTTTTAATGCATCATTTATTTATTTATGTTGTATTTAAATTGTTATGTAATATAGGTCAAATTTCACTTTATTGGTACAGGGCTGGCTACTGAAATCAATTACTCTGTGAGTGATGAGTATTTCAGTGTGAGCTCTTCTCTTCATAATTTCCACATGAGGTCTTTTCTGTGTCCATCTTCATATAAAGCATCAAAATAATGTCTCACCGTCAGTCTTAGTCTGGTTGGGGGACGATTCATTGGGAGTCTGGTTCTGTTTAGGGGACGAGTCTCCTACAGATGATCATTTTACTGTAAGAAAACACAGATTTACAGAAGGTAAAAGAAATGGAAAGGATTGTTGTTTTTAGTTACACAAACTGATGTTTGAGGAATGTAAGGAGGGATAAATATTTATCACAGTGTCTTAAACTTACAAATGTATTCACCATAATTCTTTTTGCACAGTAAATCTCATATATCTTGTTAAATCAGCTGTAATACGGTACTTACTTTCTGTGGTGATTTTTTTAGTAGGTCAGTGGCAACACTGATAAATCACACCAGCTGCAGCCACCAGCAGAACACCACCACCAATAGCAGCACTTATTCCTGCAATTTCACCTGTAGACAGACATTATTACTAGAAAATTGACTGATAGTTCATTTTACTGATATCATCTCTTTACACCAGGGGTTTCCTCAGTTCTGGAGGGCCACTGTCCAGCAGAGTTTAGCTCCAACCACCCTTACGAAAAAGAAGTTTATTCAAGTGTGCAATTAGTATACTTCTTTTAAACTAAAAATAAGAAAGTATACTTTCAGTCTACTCTTTATATACTTCTCAGAAATATACTTTATGTACTTCTGAGATATATACTCAAAATTGCACTAAAGTATACTTGACAAAAGTCTAAGTATGTTTGGCCTATACGTGGACTTGTTTATGGACTCGATCTACTTTAAATAAAAAAAAATAAATAAATAAACTTACTTATATTTAAGTGTTGATAAAAAGGATTCATGAAGCTAGAATAAAATGTTTTTAAAATGGAAAGAGTTAAAGTACAGTTCAAGGTATTTCAAGTATAAAAAATAATACCTAAAACTGCAGTGTTAAATTAACTCTCCAGGGAGTACATGTGAGACCATACTCAAGAGTGTTAAAGTGTTAAAATAAGAGTGTTAAATGAACACTGAAAAGTGTTAAAGTTAATAAGATAATTAAGTGATTAATTGAGTGATGATTGAGCATTATTGAAGACACCTGATGATAACAAGCAGAATCACCAAAGGAGAAAATCACAATTTTTAAGCCACCATCGTGGAGATGAGTGTTTGTTTTAGTTGGGCTCTTGACCCTTGACATTTTAAAATAAAATTTTGTTTGGGCTGTTTTAACTGAGTTATAACATCCTGACAAACAAGTGGAAAAAAATGATCAGGTGGTGTTGGTTATGTTTTCACATAATCATTATTTCATCTGAATCACTGAATTCATTTAGAGCCCAATCTCTGAGTTATGCCTCGTTTCCACTGAGCGGTTCGGTACTGTACGCATTTTTTTCCGTTTCCTTTGTCAAAAGTTGTGAATGGTACCCTAATTCCGAACCGTACCGTACCACTTTTTTGGGACCCTTTCGTTGGGGTACCAAGCATAACAGTACCGTACCAAAAGGGTGGAGCTACACTCTGCAGAACGTTGATTGGTTGACAGAGAATCGTCACTTGCGCGTGCTACAAGGGGAATGACAACACAAGAGGCGCCACACAAATGAGGTTCAGGCAATGCATGCATTGATCATCTTCACTTCATGTAGGCTATATAACAAAACAAAATATAAAACACAACCCTGCCTCTTTTCGTTTTTATTTTAAAAAATATGAAACCTATTAATGTGTGGTTCAGGCAGTGCATATGTACTCTGATTATCTTCACTGTATGTAGCCTATAATAAAATGAAATAAGACAAAACAACCTTCTCTTTTTGTTAAACGTCAGTTTTAATTATCAATAATAACCATTATAAATAAAATATGAGAAGCTATACAATAAGAAATAAAGACAAGCAAACAATTCAGTCAAACGTACAGCGCACTACAACGGTAAAGTTAAATAAATATATAAAGTTATAAAACTTCACTTTCCCCTCAGCCAAAACGATTTGCCCGGGAACAAGTTATAAATTCATGAGACCAAAGAATGCCCGTTATACACAAGATGAATGATATCTTGTTTTTAACCATTACAGAGACATCAGAGCCAGCGGCGAATGTCAGAAGGACTAGCCGAGGTACAGCTGCTCTCGGCTGGGTACATGAGCACCGAGCGCCCGGTGATCGCCTGGATCTCACAACTCCGACAACGTCAGATCAAATTTTCAAATAGGCGCTATCTTTATAAATTAACCACAGATTTGAGATTTAAACAACTACATTCTCGCCTGAAAAACTTTTAAAACATTTAATGACACAGTAAAATAGTTTTTAAATTACGCGGTTTTTCTCCTCCGCTTGCTGGTAGGTGCTGCTGCATGGACGTCTGAACTTTGCGATCTTGGTATTCTGAAACGCCGAATGCAAAGCTCGTCTTCTTTTTGTGACAGACAGCCTCAAGCCGAGAAGCAAGAACAAGATCTGCTGTAGTATGTCCTCCATTGTTGTTTACTATATCGTTTTCTTTTTCGCACGAGAATGACGTCGATCACTATTTTCCGGCTACACCACGCCTATCAAGTAAGGGTACTGTTTGCGGTGGAAACGCAAGCCTGATCATGGTGTACCGTTCCGAACCGTACCGAACCGAACCGTACCGCTCAGTGGAAACAAGGCATTAGATTTACGTTATTGATTACAGCAGCACAAGATCCGCTTTATCAATATAATCTGAAGGATTTCACAAACAGTTGTTCTGAGCAAAAAAAATTTTTTATATATATATTTCTTTTAGGCACACACAGACATCAAGAATCAGCCTGTGAATCTCAACGATGGTGACAAGCAACATATTCTGATCAACAGATCAACTCTGAATATTAGAAAACAAGCTACTAAAAAGTCGCATAAACGGAACAAAATAAAATATGAGAATAAAGAAAATTACTAAGACAATTCAGCTCATAATTTATTCATGCAGCAATGCATGATGGGAGATTGGTGTTGGAGAATTTTGATTGGTGGCACCCAGAATGCACTGCAACATGGTTTATTATTCTCACCCATAGACTGTAAAAAAAGATGGACGACGCAACGCCGCTTCCTTCCATTGTATTGAACTGAAGCCAAAATGGGCTGATGAATGGGCGCTGACACGTTACGCAATACGTCAAAAAAAAAAAGTTTGGAGCCTGGGCATGCGCAGAAGGAATCGTCAGTGGAGCCGGAGGCGGAGTCGCGATATCAAACTTCCGCCCAGACGACTGCGTCATCATTCATGTATTTTAAATAGACTATAAAAATTATAGACAATTTAAAAGTCTACCTATAAAATAATAGGCTATTCTGTTTCTAGAGCAATAATATTTTTGAAACAGCAAATTCAGTAGATAAAATCAATATAATATGCCACTAGAAACAACTCTAAATCGTCAGAAACGGTCCTGCCATTTTAAATCAAGTTCAACTAACGTTACAGGAGATCGATTGCTGTAATTAGAGTAAGCTATCATTAGTTTTGTCCTGCTAATTATTATTTTATACCCATAAAAATAATAAGTAACTGCCAGATAACGATCACCTGCTTTTTCCCGACATGGTTAACATTAGGTGCGTTATCTTAACTAATAACATTTATTAATTAGCTTATAACGCCCACATTTGATGTTACAGAAAAAAAGTTCAGTGATCCGTCAGATCCTGTAGGTCGGTTAGTACAGTTTACTGCTGAACAACTCATTTTGTTGGTGTTAAATAACAAAGAAATCGAAAATTAACAGTTAGTTAATACATCTTCAATCTCCCCTCGAAGCTCCGACAGTCCTCAGACAAGCTGTCAATCAACTTCGAATCATGACGACACGGCCCGTTTTTATAGCATCAAATTGCTAGCTAAAATCTAAATCATCACAAAAACGAACAATTGAATATATATCAGTGTGATAACAACTACCTTAAATGACCAAAGCCATCTTTCAGAAAGTTTTATTTGAAGCAGAATTTATTTTTAGGTTTTCACTGAAGTCTCATTCGACTGCATTGAGAGGGCGGGGTTTATGACCTGTACTGCATCCAGCCTCCAGGGGGCGATCAAAGAGCCCGTGGCTTCACTTTTCAGAACGTATGAGACACACCCGTTCTCACCACTGTTGAGATTCACAGACTGATTCTTGATGTCTGTGTGTGCCTAAGATAAAGATTTTTTTTTTTTTTTTTTATCAGAACAACTGTTTGTGAAATCCTTCAGATTACATTGATAAAGCTGATCTTGTGCTGAAGAATCACAGTGCTGCTGTAATCAATAACGTAAGTCTAACTCAGAGATTGAGCTCTAAATGAGTTCAGTGATTCAGATCAAATAATGATTATGTGAAAACATAACCAACACCACCTGATCATTTTTTCTATTTGTTTGTCTGGATGTTATAACTCAGTTAAAACAGCCCAAACAAAATTTTATTTTAAAAAGTCAAGGGACAAGAGCCCAACTAAAACAAACCCTCATCTCCACGATGGTGGCTTAAAAATTGTGATTTTCTCCTTTGGTGATTCTGCTTGTTATCATCAGGTGTCTTCAATAATGCTCAATCATCACTCAATTAATCACTTAATTAACTCAATAACTTTAACACCGCTTCAGTGTTCATTTAACACTCGTATTTTAACACTTTAACACTCTGGAGTATGGTCTCACATGTACTCCCAGGAGAGTTAATTTAACACTGCAGTTTTTGCTGTGTAGGAACATAGAAGTATGCTTAAAGTGCAAAAATAATATATAAAAAGTAAACTATAAGTGTGATGTCATGTTCACTTAAAGAAAACTTAAAAGTATACTTGCACTAAACTAGCAGTTTACTGAGAGTATATTTCAAAGTGTACTTTCGTATACTAAAAATGTAGCTACTACTAGTATTAAAATAGTAAACTACTAGTACACTAGTATAAGTTCACTTTTAGTACAGATGCAGTACAAATGAGAAACGTAGCTGTGAACTAGTTAAAGTTTACTACTGTTACACTTATAGTACACTTAAACGTATACTTCAATTGGGCCAATTTAGTCCCAAGCGGTATTAAAATAGTACACTTACAAGTTTACTACTAGTACTTTGATATTATACTTACTACATAAAGTATACTTAAAAAATATACTTGAACATTACTTTAGTATACTTGATCAAATGAACTTGAAGTATACTAGTTTTTCGTAAGGGTAGTGAATGCGGAGCCTGAGTCTGTGCACTAATGAACGTGGAGACCTAGTCTGCGCAGTAGTGAACGTTTTTATAGCATCAAATAACTAACTAACCCCCCCACCCACCCACCCACCCACCCACACACACACACACACACACACACACACTTGAATTTACATCAAAGTGATAAAAACTACCTAAAATAACAGAAACTATCTTTGGAATAAAAATATTTGAAGGGTAATTTGATTGTTTAATTTGCCGCATGTCCCATTACATTACATAATTTATGAGCTATATGGCATCCAGCCACCTGGAGGGCGAGGTACAAGAAACGTTTTTGGCTTCACATTTCAGGACTTGTGCGGCACATTTGTGTGTAATTGTGGTGCATTGTGGGATTGAATGAGTGTACTCGATAATGTCCACTAAAGTTTTGGAAAACACTACACATGGATGTCCCCTCAAATAGCACAGTTATTGGGTTGATTTAAAAATAGGCTATTAAACTGTTTTTAAAGTTCCCCGATGAAAAGAGCACTGAATGACTGAATAATACTCACCAATGACAGAAACACTGAATCTCTTCACTCTGCTGATGCTGAAGCTGCTGTTGTTGCAGGTGATCTGTAGTTTATAAGGTCCAGAGTCTGTGGTTCTGGTGTTTGTGATGGTCAGAGATCCAGTCTGACTCACCATAAGTCTCTCTCTGAATCTCTCATTACCATGTTCACACTGAACATCTGTACAAGTTTTATTGGGATCTCCAGTGATTTTTGCAATTATGGTGTCATCAAAATACCATGTCATCACATCATTTGGATCTTTTACTTCATCAGGATCTAGACTAACATATTCTCCCTTGTTCACTGATATTGTCTTCATTTTATATTGTTCAGCAGCAGAAACACCTGAAACACAAACCAACAGCTGATTGGAGGATCTTTTGGCTAAAGATGAAAGTGATTGCACAAGTCCTTTCTTGACTTATATTTTAACCTGAAAAGATACATGCATGCATGGTTTGTGCTTCTAAACTCATTTGACCTGAAATCAACATTTTAACAGATAATAACAGAAGGTGAACATCCATGACATGATTAGATTCTCTCATCTCTATCAGAGCTCAACTGCAGCCTCAGATGAAGAAAAAAACAACAACAAAGATTTACGGAAATGGCAATTCTATTCAAGTTTGCATATTTGCAGACAGCTGTGCAATGTGCAAGTAGCCTTGCCATATCCCAAACATATGTTTTAGTTTGATACTGACCTAAGCCCTTATCAAATGTGCAGGTGTCAATTTCTGTCTTTTTAAAAATGTGGAGGTCCTGAACCCCCTGTCTCCTGTGTGCCTGCATGGATGTGTTCTATATACACAATCTGTCAGATCTCTTTAGATCTCACAACACTATGTTGGAGCACCCCCAGCACTGCACATTTTGTCTCATTTACTACACCTGATTCAACTCATGAGCTCATCAGTAGAGACTGCAAGACCTGAAATGTGCAGTGCTGGAGGTACTACAGGTTTGAGAACTACTGGTGTAAGTGAACTAACATAGGCCTTACAGGAACATAAAATAAATAGTTCTGAGTATAACATTTTAAAAATAAAAAAAAATACATTAACAAGTGATGTAAACATTCATTAACGACTCACCACGGACAGTAACACTGAAGATCTTTTCACTGCTGCTGCTGCTGAAGAGCACTAGTTCATATTCTCCAGAGTCTGTGTTTCTGGTGTTTGTGATGGTCAGAGATCCAGTCTGATGATCCAGCTTCAGTCTGTGTCTGAATCTCTCAGTTCCTTCATTACACTGAACATCTGTACAGTTATAACTGAGATCTCCACTGATCTGAGCGATGCGAGTGTCATTAATATACCATTTAATCTCTTCTTCTTGGTTTGTTTGAACACCAATGTAGAATGACTGAATCTCCCTCATTCACAGACAATGACACTCTGTCTGAATAAACACCTGATGCCCCAGAAGGAAAAAAAAAAAAAAAAACATTAATCAAACAAAAATATACAATAATGCTTTCAAAATGTTATTTTCTACAGATCACAAAGATTGTGAATAAACAAATATGTCCGTTATCATAATGTAACAAATTGCAAAAGAACATCGATTTATAGGCCCTATATTCACTCATCAGACCACGTTTTAATAGACTTTTAGATTTGTATTAGGCTAACCATAGTAGTTTTCATCGATGCCCGGAAGAGTGACTAGCAAACTTTGATGTTGAAGATTGCAACTTACCACGATCGGAAAAAAACAAGAACACCGAGAGCCACTTAAAGATACGCTTCATTTTCGCCACTTTCTGCTCAGACAAATGAGTGCAGATTCTAATCCATAAAAGTGTTCCTCTTTTTGTTGCTTTTAATGGCGACGTAGTGTTTGAACTAAAGTGAAAGTGATATATGATAATCACACCAGATAACCGCGTGATGACGTAGTCACAGTTCGTGGCGTTTAGTCTGCATGCAGTCTGTATAAAATATCGTAAATAAAATTGTATGCAATTTTAGAATATTACATTACGATGGGTAAGCATTTTGAATATTACATTATTTTTCATGCTGAAAAACTGCTGATAAAAGACAAAATATATATATATTTTTAAAATAATTTTTCATAAAAATAAAATATCCCTTAATTTAGGAATAATGTAGGCTAGTGTTTCGTTCAATTATGTGTGTTTACGTAACCATATTTTGCGATCCAATTTGTCGTGACAAAATCTTCCACAAAATCTTCTACTTATATATAGTTTTAACTGTATATAAAAAAACAAGTCCCCATTTAGATAGCTAAGTAGTGGGTGTGATATTCATGTATTACCTACGTTAAAAACGGTTTATAAGTCATAGTAGATAATGTAAAATATTATTGACTTTTCTCTTTATTTTTTATTTTGGAAAGAATGTGTGTGTGTGTGTGTGTGTGTGTGTGTATTTATATTTAGGGTGCAAGACTAAAAATATTATTACTTATGTTCAATTGTCATCTGTAATAGATAGCAGCAAATTAAGACACAAGACATAAGAAAAAAAGTGTAAAATAATGAGATATCAATACATATCGTTTCAAAGCAGCTTTACAGAAAATGCATGTGTCTACATTACAATTTATAGTAATCAGTTATCTGAGGTGACTGAGTCCAAATTATGTCATGTCATAAATGTACATACAGTGTACAAATCACACAGTTAGCTATAAGTAATGAATAAATGTTAACAATGATAAGGAAATAGTATAGAAAAAAAAATTGGAATGGTGCATGTTGATCCAGAGTTTGGATCAAGTCCAAACAGGGGTTGGGGACCTTGAACCCAGGATCTACATTATATATAAGACATTACATATCCAGCATTTCAGATAAGCACCAAACACCCAGCCAGCAGAGCCATGTGGGGCCCAAATGGGTTTGACCTGGGCTATCTAACTGGGACCCAGCCAGTTTTGCACCCAGTTTCCATGTAGGCCCCACATGGATTTGCCCAGATGAAATGAACACTGCTTAGTGTGCACACTACAGGCTGTTTAATGTAACACTTAATCAGTGTTGGAGGTAATGAGATAATTAAGTGATTGAATAATGATTTTGTATTAGTGAAGAACACCTGCTGTTAACAAGCATAATCACTGAAGGAAAGAGAAACACAAGAACTACTTCCAGCCACAGCCTTGGCTCTGCTGGCTGGGCACATGCAAGCTTTAAAGTGGGACTATAATCTGGATAAATTTAAACATCAAGATTTCCCAGACAAAAACAGTGGTGAAGTGTAAGACAGACTGCGATAACTTTTAAGCTAAACTCAGTTAGCAAGTTAGCCTGTCAAACAAAATATAATTTATAGTGTAATCGAGGACTTGAGTCTGGCCTAAAGACCCTGAAATCAGATGTCCAGAAAGGCAGAGCTCAGGTGAAGTAAGAAAAGGAGAATCCCAGAGCAGAGTATGAATAAAAAACAAATCCATCATTAAAGCTGCAAGCAGGGCCCTCGCACCTGGGGCCACTGCCATTCAGTTGCCTTAGGAAGACAGTGATCAGTGGGCGACATGCATGTAAGTGAGTGAATACAGGAGAATTATTGCAAAGCCATTTCGACGTGCCATACTTCCTGCTGCCAACAGGTGGCACTTTGACTATTACTGAATATTGCCATGAAGATGTGTTCAGGCCAGGACTAATATTAAACGTGAAGTTTGGAGCAGATCGGACATTGTATGCCTGAGATACAACAACTTCCTGTTTCGTGGTGTTAATCGCATACATTAGCACTTAGCCAAATGTTGCATGATTTAACATGTTTAACATGATTTAACATGCGCATTAGCTTGATCCAGCCAGAAACATACCATTTTTTTGTCATGATTCGACCGTTTAGAAACAAAATTTATGAGACAGTTGTTGTCAGATTTCATAAGTGATTTCAAATATGAAATTTAATTGCAATCTTGGCAAACAGCTTTGGAGAATTTGATGTTTCCCCATTCAAAGAGATAGGAGCTACACTTGCCCACTTGCGTGTTTCAAAGATGGCCGCCGAGTGAAATGACTTGTCTTAAAGGGACTTTGATATGATGCTGATCTGATTAAATCTCTATGAGGAGTTAATCACAGTGTGAAACATGTAATTTCCTGTTGCCCGCAGGTGGCACTATGACTAAAACTGAATATTGGCATGTAGAAGTCTTCATGTTATCAAACATGTGAAGTTTGGGGCAAATCGGACATTGTGTGCCCCAAATTACAACAACTTCCTGTTTCACGGTGAAACATTGAATTTTGCCAGGACACCATGGACACGCCTTTCAGCGAAAACTCAAGATCTTTGCAATTTAACATCACAAAGGCCTTTAGATTAGACTGACCAAATATGATGTTGATTTGATTAAAGCTCTGATTAAATTGATGATGTTATAACGTTACTCTGTACGTTCACTCGGCGGCTGCTGTGAGACACTGTTACACACTGCAGGAAGATAGATCGATTTTAGAATATCATATTAAATGCTGGATTGCTTGTGTTGATTAATGGCATGCAATTAATTTTAAAACGTACTGTATGATGAAGAAAATTCTGTATTACTGTTACTAAACATAAAGCTGCATCTGATTATGCTATGTTAGCTACTTCACAAAATAGTGTTTCTCTCTGAGTCGTGGTAAAGCATGGTACTCGCAAAAAATCAAGAAAATTGATTTAAACAATAAGAATAAACGTGTTGAGCTATATAGCGATAATTCGTTTTCTGTCTATAAGTGTAACGAAGTGGGAAACAGGTTCGAATCCAAATGCAAGCTTTATTGAATAAGAGCGTAGTAGTACAGGCCAGGTTAAAACAGGGGCAAACGGGAACTGCAAGGGACAGGCAGAATCGTGATCACAGTACAGGCAGTAGATCGAGGCAGGCAGAAATCATTCACAGTCCAGGTAACAATATACAGTCCAAAGGTATGCAGCAGAGAATCGAAAACGGGTAACAGACAGGCAGACAGGATAATAACGCTCGGAATTGTACACAGGGTGAAACAAGACTTTGCAATGAGGTGGTGTGTGTGTGAGTCTTATATAGTCCAGATAATGAGCTTCAGCTGTATGTGGCAATTGGTGATTGGTGTGGAGTGTGTGCAGGTGACTGGCAGGGAGGATTATGGGAATTGGAGTCCAGGAACTGACAGGAATCGTGACAATAAGTATATCAAAACAGTTGTTCCCTTGTCTATTAAAACATGTAAATATTAATGTGTCTTTGGTGTTTCCATGGTTTCTACCAAATAAAACCGGAAACCGAGGGTAACGCGGGTATGACGCCATTGACAGGCGACTCCTCACACTTCCCGGAGCCTTGGTTAAAATTGCAATTTTCTCACGATTTACAAATAGTTGCAAACATTTGGGATATTGTAAGTACTCAAGTGAACAAAATATATAACACTGGCCTAGTGGTTTTTGGATAATTTACTGCAAAAATATTACATATTGCACCTTTAAGTGTTCATTATATTCATTGCAACCTATTTATGAATACTATAACAATGGATTTGATTGCAGTGTTTCTGAAAAGACAACACAGAGGACCAGCGTACCAACCGCAAACTCTTGCCTCTCTCTATCTGGTGCATTATCTAGTGTTTGTTTCACTGTCAGTATGTTATTAATGATGCATGATGGGTAAGAGTCTAGTTTGACCTGTAACTCTGATTTGACTGTTTTTGAAACATCAGTTTACTGTAAAACTGTTTTGTGAGAACATCAACTGTGAGGATGATAAAAAGCAAGACAGAAAGAAACTCTTAGTCTACAAACTAAACACACATGCACTAAATGGCCACTCTCTCATGCAAGCTGTTTGTCTATATATCTGATCAAACCACATTTCTATAGAAATCAGATTACATCAGGTTTCAGTTTGACTCAAGATAAGCTGCTAGAGTCGCCCCAACGAGATGGATGTTGGTCCTTTTTTTGTTCTGCTTTTTTTTTTTTTTTTTCAAATACAATAATTGATATTTGAATTATTAAAGTGGACTATATAACAGTTTGAAAACCAACAAGCTCTACTTATAAGGAGAATTAAGAATATTAACACAATTCCACTGTTACGTTTTTAAAGCAATAAAGCAACTACTAAAAATGGTGGTTTTAAATGATAAAATAAAAATGTTTTCAATGTTAAGAACAATTAAAGTCTTAATAAGAGCTACAAGAGCATTCATATGTTATATAATCATACCACACATTTAGAGAGCGTGGGAACTAGAAGGGTCAAACTTTTGGGGGAGGATTCACAAAGTAGATGAACAGATTGAGTGTTTTCAGTGGTCAGACGTTCACTGAACATTTGAAGAAAATGTTTCACATGATTGCTTTGTTCTGTTTGTGCTGGTGGAGTCTCACTGGTAAGTTATAAATATATATTTTTAGCTTAACATTAGTATCATTTTTCACAGATGTGAAAAGATAAGGAAAATAATTTAAATTTCTATCGTGAATCTTCAACCAGTGGAGACAGAGAGAGAATCCTCTATTAAGGCACTTCAAGAACTCTGCACTGATCCAAATGTCTCATACACAAAAATGTCAAGATGTTGAAAATATCTGGAAGAATGACTTTTTCTAGCTTCAATCATTCATTTTGCTCTATGGCAGATGACTTTAAAACTATAAATATCATATTATTAGTTCACACACGCCTTAACTTTCATAAATCTAACCTTTTATTTGCTTGTGTGACTTTGCTGCTGTTGTGAATGTTTTTCAATTCATGCTTAGTTACACACTATAGCTGATGTCAAGATTTGTAAACCATCAGAAGCCTTAATCTGTGTAAATCTGCTCTCCAGGTGTGTTTGGTGATTCAGTGTCAGTGTCAATGTCAGTGATGGAGGGAGATTCTGTCATTTTATACACTGATCTTTCTAAAATACATGAAGATGACGACATACTGTGGAGATTTGGAGCTGAAAACTCTATCATAGCTAAAATTAAAAAAAAGAAGCAAAACTTCTCCATATATGATGATGTTCCTGATGGGAGATTCAGAGACAGACTGAAGCTGGACAATCAAACTGGATCTCTGACCATCACAAACATCACAACTGAACATACTGGAGTTTATGAACTGCACATAAGTGGAACGAAACGATCATCAAAAACATTCATAGTTTCTGTCTATGGTGAGTAAAAAGCTAATTTGTCTTAACTGACAATTGTAATTGTAATAATTGTAACAGACACAATTATTCTTCTGTTAAAATGTCTGTATTATTTGAGGTGCAAACTGTTTAAATCATGTTTATCCATGGGTTTCAAAGACGTCACTTCCGCTATGCCCGCCGCCATATTTGTGTCCGGTCACAGCTGCGCGCTCTGTTTAAGTCTATGGTGACAACCTTCTGAGAGTGTTTTGTTGGCCTTCCTCTGGGATATGTGGTGCTGTTAGCTGTTTCAACAGTCGTCAGAACTACAAATTTATTTGATCCCAAAGGAGTTAGATCGGCGGAATTATTGGCTTCATTCAGAAAGGACCACACCACTGGAAGCCAAACAGCAACGCACAACATTAATAACTGCTGGGACTGTAATTTACATAACTTTATAACGAGAACACTATTGTAATAAAATGTTGTGAATTCTCTATGTTGTTGTTTCAGCGTGTTGTTGTGGGAAGAACGCGTCTACTGGAGTTAAACATTGATTACATAACTTGTGACAGCATTCGCGTCATTTTGTGCAGATAAAACTTGTAATATTAATTTTATGAAGTATAAATATCTGAGTATTCTCATAAAGGATGTGTTTCGTTGAGGTAAATAACCCACAGAGCTGATGATCATATCATATAGCTTCAGCGCGAGCGCTCAAAAAGTAAGACAAAACATTAATATGATTGGGACTGTCTTCTTATAAATTATATTATAATCGTATACTTGTAACATAACGTTGTGAATTATTTGGCCTTATTTGCTGTGTTTCGGAGTTCCATGACGTTACTTCAAGTTCATATAGGCCTATGCGTGATTTTGTGCAAATACTAGTTGTAGTATTATTTTCATTTTGTATAAATATCTGAATTATTTTATATAGGATGTGTTCCGTTGAGTAACTTTCAGTTTATGAGTTTTTATTCTCTTCAACTTCAGCGTGCGCAACTCAAACAGCAATGATTAAGTTATTAAAATGTTTACAGTAATATTAAAACTTTAATATTTTTTTTTTAAATGAATGCATTATTTTTAATAACTAGCTCTTATATTGTTCTCGTATTATATTCAGCAACACATAGTTTGATTAATAATAAGGATCACGAACAATAACAGATTTTTTTCTCGCGGTGCCGCAGTAAAGATAGTTTGCGGTTTGATATTCAGATTTCTTTTGGCTATAAATACGCAGTGCGCTGTCATAGACATGCAAATAATACCGAATATCGTTCTCCATGATTTGTGAATTAAGGTGACGCTGTCCTTTGGGCCGAAATCAGGTTTTTTTTTCGTAGCGACTCTTAATTTTATAATGGCTATAGCTCCAAATGTTGGACACTTAGAGGAATGAAACTGGTGTCATCTTCACCAGCTTGATCTGTGAATTTTTTCACAGCAAAGCTCTTGTCCGTAAACCCCTTGGTAAGTCCGCCAGTAAGGAATGTGAAATAAAAGCATTCTTCATGTTTAACGTCTATTACCAATGAACACGCAGACTGCTGGAATAAAATAACATTGTTTTAGGTCGAGCTCGATTTGTGAAAACTTTCACAATAGCATTTTATCTCCTGGTCGTGTTTCTCTTTGCTCTGCCCCCGTTTTTTGTATAATATGAGATATATATATATATATATATATATATATATATATATATATATATATAAAATATGATATATATATTATATAAATGACCTTGTACAGATAATGTACATCACTATTCTCATCTGTGAAAACTTTCACAGTTCAGTACGGGTCAGCTGACCCTTCCCTGGGTCACTAACATCGCTATTCTGATCTCTGAATACTTTCACAGTTGAGTTTTGGTCAGCTGACCCTTCCCTGGGTCATGTACATCACTATTCTGATCTGTGAAAACTTTCACAGTTGAGTTTTGGTCAGCTGACCCTTCCCTGGGTCATGTACATCACTATTCTGACCTGTGAAAACTTTCACAGTTCAGTACGGGTCAGCTGACCCTTCCCTGGGTCACTAACATCGCTATTCTGATCTGTGAAACCTTTCACAGTTGAGCTTTGGTCAGCTGACCCTTCCCTGGGTCATGTACATCACTATTCTGAACTGTGAAAGTTTACACAGATCAGAATAGTGATGTACATGACCCTGGGATGGGTCAGCTGACCCTTACTGAACTGTGAAAGTTTACACAGATCAGAATAGTGATGTACATGACCCTGGGATGGGTCAGCTGACCCTTACTGAACTGTGAAAGTTTTCTAAGATCAGAAAAGTGATGTTAGTGACCCAGGGTAGGGTCAGCTGACCCGTACTGAACTGTGAAAGTTTTCTAAGATCAGAAAAGTGATGTTAGTGACCCTGGGATGGGTCAGCTGACCCGTACTGAACTGTGAAAGTTTTCACAGATGAGAATAGTGATGTACATTATCTGTACAAGGTCATTTATATAATTAATATATATATATATATATATCATATTATACAAAAAACGGGGGGCAGAGCAAAGAGAAACACGACCACGAGATAAAATGCTATTGTGAAAGTTTTCACAAATCGAGCTCGACCTAAAACAATGTTATTTTATTCCAGCAGTCTGCGTGTTCATTGGTAATAGACGTTAAACATGAAGAACACCTTTATTTCACATTCCTTACTGGCGGACTTACCAAGGGGTTTACGGACAAGAGCTTTGCTGTGAAAAAATTCACAGATCAAGCTGGTGAAGATGACACCAGTTTCATTCCTCTAAGTGTCCAACATTTGGAGATATAGCCATTATAAAATTAAGAGTCGCTACGAAAAAAAAAACTGATTTCGGCCCAAAGGACAGCGTCACCTTAATTCACAAATCATGGAGAACGATATTTGGTATTATTTGCATGTCTATGACAGCGCACTGCGTATTTATAGCCAAAAGAAATCTGAATATCAAACCGCAAACTATCTTTACTGCGGTCATATGCCGGCCTCATTTTGATAACAGTATTATTTGAGCTGCACGCGCTGAGTGAACACCCGTAAAATGAAGCACTTTGCTAGAAGGCTAATTAACTCAAAGGAACACATCCTATATAGGGTAATTCATATATATTTATACAAGATATACATAAAATTACAACTTATATTTGCACAAAATCATGCACGCATGTACTTGAACTAATTCGGCTCGTGTCGTGAATTTGTTAATCCTGTAATAACACGCCGAAACATAGCAACTAGAATTCACAATATTTTAATACAATATTGTATACAATTATAATGTTATGTAAATTACAGTCCCAGCAGTTATTAATGTTGTGCGTTGCTGTTTGGCTGCCAGTGGTGTGGTCCTTTCTGAATGAAGCCAATAATTCCGCCGATCTAACTCCTTTGGGATCAAATAAATTTGTAGTTCTGACGACTGTTGAAACAGCTAACAGCACCACATATCCCAGACATATTGTAAATTTGCTGTGAACCTTCTGAGAGTGTTTTGTTGGCCTTCCTCTGGTAGTTGTAGCTGCTGTCACCATAGACTTAAACAGAACGCGCAGCTGTGACCGGACACAAATATGGCGGCGATAAAATACAGTGACGTCACATGAAACCCATGGATAGTCATTTTAGGTTTACTGAATTATGATACCAAGGAAAAATATAGCTGTAAGCAGAAATTGAGAGGCCAAGCACAATGAAGGTGCGATACGTCATGCCCATGTTGGCATAACCTGATATTGCTGAGTTCAACATTTTTGTTGATCCTGGGTCAACATTCAAATCAACCAATCAGATTTGAGGGACAAGTTTACAGGCTTATGTCAAGTGTAGGCTTAAAATCATGAATTGGTGCTTCTACATCAGTGTTATTCATCTATCATTTCCCGCTGATTTTTGGGATTTATGGGTAGGATTAGGTTTAGGGGTAGGAATAGGGTTAAGACTAAATTTTCAGACTGGAATGTTGTTCCAGGATCAACAAAATATGTTGACACAGGAACGCATCTAACTCAGCAATATCAGGACGTGCCCAGTGTTGCATGCCAAAATAAATGAAGTTCCAGGCGTGCTTGGTTTGATGGGTTCGTTTATTGTTGTTCATTGCTTACATTTATTTGCAGTACACAAAATCTCTGCGTGCCTTTTTCAGTCATCGCCAAAAACTAAGCATGGCTGGAAGCATCAGACTAACATGCAACATTGAGTAATTAAAGACCTTTTAAGATGATTTTAGTGAAAATGGCTGAAAAATCATTAGTACTAGTAACATGATTTATTGGTATATCCCTTTTAACCAATCATGCCTTTAAATTTGTTGATGCGCTATAGGAAAACGGTTTCATCTATCGACACAAAATCCAGAACTTGGCCTGAAGATGAGACGAATTTGGAAATAAAATTGATAAACGGTCTAGAAGGAGTTTGAAAAAAATATTTTTTGAAAGAAAATCAAATTGGCAGACAGGAAGATAAAATTGGTCTCTGTGTGACCAGCATGACCCAAGGGGTCTATTAAGATCAGTTTCATTGAAGTACCAAAATTAGACAAAAGCTATACATTTTTATCTTATTTTGAAATTTTGGTGTAAAACATTTTTTTCAGGGCATGGTGTGGATGACATTTACTGGGATTCGTAATGATTTGCAAATGCGTTCATAAAATAGCATTTTGGGACAAATCCTGCAAAAAAAAACTCATGACTGAAAGAATCAGAGGAAAAATGAATTTTGATTCAATGCAACCCCTTAAAATGTGGTAAAAATCATGTTAACACTAACACATATTGTCTTGTGGCTGTACTATTCACTTTCATTCTAAGTGCCTCACTGTAACTCACATTTCTGGAAATTATTTTTGTGGTAATTAACATTATTCCAGATTGAACCAGATTATTCCTTTATGTATTTACATATTAAGTTACTTAATTATTTTGTAGTTTGGGGTGACATAAGCAATCACTGACCGTCAACATATACTGTAAATAAGACTGTAGATTAGATTTATCCATACATCTGTTTATTTCTCTTATATTTTTCAGCTCATCTGCCTGTTCCTGTCATCAGCAGTAACTCTTCACAATGTTCTTCATCATCATCATCATCATCATCATCAAATTGTTCATTGGTGTGTTCAGCTGTGAATGTGAGTCATGTGACTCTCTCCTGGTACAAAGGAAACAGTTTATTGTCCAGCATCAGTGTGTCTGATCTCAGCATCAGTCTCTCTCTACCTCTGGAGGTGGAATATCAGGATAAAAACACCTACAGCTGTGTGCTGAACAATCCCATCAGCAACCAGACTCAACATCTGGACATCACTCACCTCTGTCACACATGTTCAGGTACGGTGATATTAACATTGATTTACTCTCAGTTATACAGTGCTGATGTGTGATAGTGTTTGTTGTAGATCAGATGGACAGATTCACTCACACTAACGACTCATTTTGTCATTTACAGATCAAGGTCTACCTTTATTGTACACAGTGCTGATCTCTGCTGCTGGATCTCTGTTGATTGTAGCTGTGGTTGGGATGTTCTGGATCTGCAAGAAATGTAGAAAAACAGGTCAGGAGAGTAAGAAATGTATCTATACACATGTTAATAAAACGCAAATATTGAAAACTTTATCTCGTTTTAAAATATCTTGTTAATGCAGTCAAAACCCAGGAGGAAGACAGAACTGATTCATCAATGCTTAAAAAAACACGGAAAATGGTAAGATGTTGCAAGAAGTTGTTGCAGTCAGTTAGTTTGAAGTTTGCAGCATCAGACGTGTGTGGTTTATCAACGCTGTCATTAATGTTCCTGTGGTTTATATTCTGAGCTGAAATTTAGTATTAGCATCTGCTGGTTTCTTTTACACAAAAGCATCAGCAAAGATACTTTTGCAGTACGTTTACTATAAACGTACTGCAAAAGTATCTTTGCTGATGCTTTTGTGTGAAAGACAGTTATTCTCAGAGCAGAGGCTGTCGAGACGAAACTTCAGAAATTAAATACTCTGTTTGATGATTTACACGGTGTGTGTGTTCACTATGTGTGTGTGTACTTGGATGGCTTAAATGCAGAGCACAAATTGCAGGTATGGGACACCATGCTTGGCCACACATCACGTCAATTTCACTTTTTTTTTTTTCTTTTTTTTTTACTTTTACTTTCAACTGTTTAAAAAGTCATGATTGAGGTAATTTCCTCCATGTATTCTTATCATCTGTCCTGTATGGTAGTTTTTCAAAACAAAAAAAGGTTATTCAGACAGAAACATCTTCTATTAATTTTCTGTCTATTCAGCAGGTTCCTGACTGAGTGTATTTTTCCTTTCAGAAATCAAAGATGGAGCCTGTGTATGAAAATGTCTCCAAAAAACGACGATCAAACATTATATCTATACTGAGATTTTTGTTATAGATTATAAATATAACACACTTTTGGTTTTGTTCACATTTATTCTGTGCCAGGATGTCTACATTTTGTTTCCACTCTTTGTATCATATATTTCTGTGTTATTGCAATGTCTGAAATTGTGTTTTAATTATAATAACATAAAAAAAAACTCAACTAAAATGTTCTATTTTAAGTTTATCATTTAATTCATGTTGTGGAGGTAAAGAACTGCCTGAAGCAAAGTGCATGAAAATCATTTAATGCAGATTTAGCTGTGGATTATCCCACTTATGCCATGTTCATTTACCAGTACTTAAAACTTAAAAGCAGTTATTAAAGGGCAAATTTATGTAGTGTTGTGTTGACTCTTATGTTCGTTGGTACATCCAATAACAGAACATTTGTAATGTTTTTTATGCAGCAGATATATATCCCTGCAGTCGCTACAGTGAGGAAATAGAAATAGGCTGCTCACTCGGCTGTGTCTATGCTAATAGTGCAGATCATGGGCAGGGTTTCCCTAAGTATAGGGGGAAATCTGGAACAGTGCATTTGGAGAGACTGTTTATGATTTATGGGGATATCTTAAAAGGAGTGAGTGGATTCTTACCATTATAAGCTGGTGGTTTACACACTGTGGACAGTTTGTGTTCAAACATCTTATAAAAGTGAATTTTGCATAATGGGTCCCCTTTAATGTTTGCAGCGCAATATTTGACTGGAAGTTAAAAATTACAGATATTTTTGTCAGCATTCTGCCAGCCAGTAGTGCTCAGTGATTACATTTATTTGAATGAATTATAGCATTTATTTGAATTTGTTACTGAGAGAGAGATGAGATGAGAGATGTGTACCTGTGTGTATGTCTCTCTTTCTATTAAAGGGTCATGAAACCCCAAAATACATTTTTTGAGATTTGAACATATGTATAGGCTGCACATCACTGAAACACTAAAAGCACAAGTGGAAATTGGTTATTTTTGCGTTTTTTCAAAGTCAAAGCAATGTCACAAAATCTGACTAGAAGTGTGCCTCTGGAGTGTGCGATTGGCTGCTGAGGCTGGAGATCTGGTTCTGAACGCTTCCTTGAATTTTTTCATGAGAATGAACTCTTTTAAACCAATCACTGTGCTGTATTATGCATGAGATCGCATTACAGTGGAGAATTCAAACAACATGTAACAATTTAACAATGCTCACAACACGGATCAAAGATCATATACGGCGTGGAGTAAGCATGTTTCTAATTTTCAATTACATATTTCACATACTCTATAGTGCTCAAAACATGAACCAGCACCACATGCTCATATTATTAATCATGTCTTCTTCAAATTAAATATTTGTGCAAATAAGGACACTAATACAGTCATACGTGATGACATTAGGAATTATTCTGATACACAGAAGACGATGTAGACCGAAAATTCAAAGAACAATGGACAAAAAAAAAAAAAAAAACTATAGCCCTATAAGGACAGGACTAGTTTTATATGGGGACATTAGAGAAATTTGTGTTTCACAGATGTACTTTAAGATTTTTAGCCCGTTTGAATCTGCCATGTCTGTTTTTCTCTCACGGCCTAAAATATGTATATATATATATACAGTGCCCTCCACAGTTAAAAGGTGGATATGAAAATAAATCTGAATTGTTTATCCTTTTGATCTTTCATTCAAAAAATTCACAAAATTCTAACTTTTCATTGAAGGAAAACAAAAAGTGGGGGGAAACTCACATTATGAAATAAATGTTTTTCTCCAATACATGTTGGCCACAATTATTGGCACCCCTAGAAATTCTTATGAGTAAAATATCTCTGAAGTATATTCCCATTCATATTTACATTTTTTAGCACACCAGGGTGATCATGAACATGAAATTGTCCAGCCATGACTTCTTGTTCCACAGGAGTATAAACATGAGGAAACACAAAGGCCAAATTCCCTTAATCATTCATCACAATGAGTAAAACCAAAGAATATAGTTCTGATGTGCAGCAAAAGATTGTTGAGCTTCACAAAATAGAAAGTGGCTGTAAGAAAATACCTAAAACATTGAAAATCCCCATTTCCACTATCAGGGCAATAATTAAGAAGTTCCAGTCAACTAAAGATGTTACAAATCTGCCTGGAAGAGGACGTGTGTCTAAATCGTCCTAATGTGAAATGAGGAGGAAAGTTTGAGTGGCCAAAGACTCTCCAAGGATCACAGCTGGAGAATTGCAGAGATTAGTTGAGTCTCAGAAAGCCTAAAAAAAATTATCAAACAGCACCTACATCCCCACAAGTTGTTTGGGAGGGTTTCAAGAAAAATCCTCTGCTCTCATCCAGAATCAATCTCCAGTATATTCAGTTGTCAGACATGACTGTATCTTCAAACGGGACGAGCTTCTATGGTCAGATGAAACTAAAACAAGAGCTTTTTGCAGCAAACCCACCAGATGGGTTTGGTGCACACATAAAAACTACCCCATGCCCACGGTTAAATATACTGCTGGATCTTTAATGTTGTGGGCCTATTTTTCTGCTGGAGGTCCTGGACATCTTGTACTGATACATGGCTTCATGGATTCTATCAAATACCAACAGATAAAAAATCAAAACCTGACCACTTCTGCTAGAAATCCAATAATGGCCTGTGGTTGGATCTTCCATCAGGACAATGATCCAAAACAAACATCAAAACCAACACAAAAAATGTGTCACTGAGCACAAAATGAAGCTTCTGCCATGGCCATCTCAGCCCTCTGACCTGAACCCTAAAGAAAATGAGTGGAGTGAACTGAAGAGAAGAAGCACCAGCATGGAGCTGGAATCTGAAGGATCTGGAGAGATTCTGTATGAAGGAATGGTCTCTGATCTCTTGTCAGGTGTTCTCCAAACTCATTAGGCATTATAGGTGAAGACTCAGAGCTGTTATCTTGGCAAAAGGAGGTTGGAAAAAGTTTTGAATAAAAGGGTGCCAATCAGGGCTGGACTGGTAATCTGGCATACCGGGCATTTTCCCGGTGGGCCGATAAAAGGTTATTTTTTTATTTTATTTTATTTTATTTATTTTTTTATTTTTTGCCAAGGACTGGGCCATCATGCAGGGACAGCGGCCCATTGGTTTGTCTTCTGAACTGACAGGCAAAAGTGAGAGAGACCTCCCCCTCCCGCGCTGTTTTTTGTTTTTAATTGGAGCGCATGAGAAACTGCAAAAGGCAAATATACCCGCTCACCACTGCCGCCCTATGAAGTAATAAACAGCGCAAGTTGCTTGATGCCTTGATCCTTTCAGAATTTTGTTTAGAACAGTCGTGTGATATGGGAACATTACAGGTTCGGTGGTGAATCTAGCTGAAAACAGCCATGACCATGTAAAGACATGACGAGGTAAATTGGAAAACGCTAATACACACAACTACAAGCTTGTCAATCCAACACCACCACCTTCATAGTAATTTACCTTGCAGCTACTAACAGTGAAAAAATATGGTGTTTTGGCAGAAATGTATTTATTAAAAATGCTGCTATTATTAGCCCTACTTATGTTTAATATTGCGGAATATAAATAACTTTCTTTCATAAAGATGGTTTTCTTATTTTCTGTGCTTACAATATTTTATTACACAATCTATAGTTTATTATTTATTTTAGAAACCATATACCCAAGGTAATAAGAAGCATGGTTTTACCTGTGCTCTGTCTACCATGATCTTACAGTTAAACCATAGTAAAGGGCAATTAAAGGATAATTTAACAAAACAGCTCTAAAGCCTGTATCCCATGGGATAAGGACAAAGCTTTATTTTTTATTTCTTTAAATATGTTTTATGACATTTTTAATAGATCTTATGAATTTTAATTGAAGTAAAATGTTATTTCAATGAGAGCATCATGAAAGATAGATATCAGTGTCTTACATAAATTAGGTGTTAACTCTTTAAAAATGTTATTGTTTTAAAGGAGTAGTTCAACCCAAAATGTCTTAATTTACTCACCCTAATGTCATTACAAACATGAATTACTTTCTTTCTGTATAACATAAAAAATAAAATAATTGGAGTCAAGGGTAGCTTAACCAAAATGGTTTGGTTGACAACATTCTTCGGAATATCTTCTTTTGTGTTTTACAGAAGAGAGAAAGTCATACAGGTTTGGAACAACATGAAAGTGAGTAAATGATGACAGGATTTAATAGCATTAAATTTACCTAACGGCATGAAAATCAGTGCTTTACTGCCAAAGTGAATTTCTATGTGACAAAAGTGCAATATTAAATTTGTTAACTGCATTTGTAGTAAATTCAATAATATCCATCATTATATTTGTCACTGTCCTTGTTTTATTTATTCATTTATTTACTCCAATTTAAGGCCCTAACCCCAGCAAAAACATTCAAAGGGGAACTCGTGGGCCGCATGGGCTGGGTTTGTCCAGGGCCGAATTTTAGCCTCAGTCCAGCCCTGGTGCCAATAATTGTGGCCAACGTGTTTTGGAGAAAAACATTTATTTCATAATGTAAGTTTCCCCCCACTTTCAATTATTTTCCTTAAATGAAAGGTTATAATTTTGTGAATTTTTTCAAAAGGATAAACAATGCAGATTTATTTTCACAGCTGCTTTTGCTCATAATTACTAAGGGTGCCAATAATTGTGGAATATTTGACTACACTAATTCATAAATTTAACTTAAAATTATCATGTAACAGTAGTAATTAGCAGGGGGTATAGCTTTGACATTTGCCCCTCCCCCACCGGACAACCAACACTGTGACCTCCCATGACCTTGACCGTCTACGTTTGCGCTGACCTTTGACATTGGGTTATCCTCTGGGAGCAATATGGTCTATGACCTTATAATATTTTAAATACCAATGATGGCCTTTGCCCCTTTGGTTGTCTTCTGGGTGAATAAATTGAAGATGGACCCTTGAAGGGTCAAGGTTTTTTTATGAAATCTTGAGAGTCACATGGACGAGTACGTGTTGCTGGCATCCGCATTCTATGTCATGCCTATAGAGCTCCAGGCATTCTGCAGAAACAGAAAAGAGCTGTGAAAACATGGCTGGTTTATACTCACCTAAAATCTTCCAGACAGAATGGGACGAAAAGATGATGGAAAGTCTGACTTTGACTCAGTGTCTGGAACTTGAGTCTGGAAAGACTTAAATGACTGCAGAGAAGAACCTTTGTACATCGCAGAGTTGGATGGGATAACTTTGAATGTCTGCCACAGAGTGGTCGGTGATCATTCTAAAAAGAAGCAGGAAGAGTGTGTTTACATGTTTTGCTGCAAAGACAAGACGAAGCGCTGCGATCGCTCGGGGGCCTTCCTCCATAATGAACATCATGATATGTACGAGATGCAATTTTTTGTTCAAGTGGTGCGATCTGGTTCTGCCGAGCTCCCTTTTCTCAATCATAAACAAAATGTTCAAGTGGTGCGACTTGCATGATGGATAGAACAAAATTAAAGTGCAGCTATTCCACCCCGAGAGATGCATGCAGCAGTACATACACTCTGCCGTCCCGCCCATTCACTACACCCATTATAAGTCAGACCCTTCCCACAGAACATCTTTATAAATCAAGACAAAGCTTCAGAGCAGGCTCACATCTGCAGCTGCAGCATTTCTTTCGACCACGATCTTGACCCCCGATGACAATGCTACTGATCATATTCTGACAGACGAGCCCATCTTCAGAGATTTAATGTCTTTCATCTAAGGCTGCGGCTGAAGAAAGTTGTAGTTTGTGTTCTTATTTCTCTTTCTTTCAGTGTTTGTTCACAGCAGGTGTTTGAATGATTGAAAGAATGTTTCAGGAACATCATTCTAACCTATAAATAATTTTCAATTAACATTAAGGAAACTGGACATTTTTATGTTCTTGGAATGTTACAAATCAACGTTCCTAGAATATTGAATTTTAAATCAAAATTAAGTTGAAAGAAAGTTTGAGGAACATAATTGTCACAGAGACAAACTCCGTGATTCCCTTCTCTAGCCATCAGAGGGCGCCATCGTCAGAGTACCAACACACACAGACACACACACTACATTTCCTATCAGCCCTGTACCTTGGTACTGATCACCACACCCAGCTGAAACTCATTATCAGGACTATATAAACTGCCTTCAACCTTGCATTCTTTGCGAGGTCTTATACTACTACGGTTTGCATTTCTGAGCATTCTTCATTGTTTTTGCCTGCCTGTTGTTGACCCTGTTTGATCCCGATTCTCTGCCTCCTGCCCATTGGACTATTTGCTTTGATTCTGACCTGTGATTGTTATCTGCCTGTCCTGACCCATTGCCTGTATTACGACTACGGTTCTGCCTGCTCTCTGCTGTCCCAGTCTGTTGCTGTCTGACCACGATCACTGTTTAATAAAGCCTGCTTATAGATCCCACTTTGTGTGACGAGTCGTGACAATCATACCTTATAAAAAACGAGAATATTTAGAGTATGTTCTTATAACAAAATTCTTTTAGCTGGGCATGCAATCTTATTCCTAAATGGCAACTATTAAACCTTTAAAGTTATGATCATACTGGAATATTAATTTAATCCTGCTTTCGTGCTGCCGCTGATTCAGAAAGCGCAGTGCTCATGTAAGCTAGGAGAGAGCGGGGAATAACCTAACACTTTTTGGCTTTCTCATTTTGTGTAAATCCACTTGGGGTTCAGATCCTTTTTTTTCCACAATAATGTCACACTTGTCTAGTAATCCAATCAAAGGCAAAGACGAGGAAACACAAAGGCAAATGAAGGCAATTGGCTGAAACGTACTGTTATCTCCTGGTCTATAATAAAAGTATTTTTAGAGTACAGACCTTTTAGAATTTTTATACATGTCTAGAACAAAAATTTGGTTTTCTTTCATTATACTTTCCTTTATTTACCTCGAAAGAATGGAGGTTTAATGTGACAACATGCCACGTATGTGGGGCCCACGTAGGAGGCGACGTTCTTGTGACCCTGCGCAATGTTCCCTAAAAGTTCTCTAAAGTTCTCTGAACCTTTACAGACCATTAGGGACATTCCTAAAAAATTCATAATAATAATCCAGGAAATATCTGTAAAGTGCATTATTTTGTAAGACAGTAAAGAAAAAATAAGATTTTTAACCTTAATTTTACAGTTTTTGTTTTAACAGCCACTTTTGTTAGTCAATTTAGCTGTAATTTTCAATTCAAATTTTTGACAAGGGCAGCGGGGACATTCTGAGAATGTTCTGGGAACATCACATTTCCAAATAAAATAGAGAACGTCCTGAATGTTCTGTAAAAGTCCGTCAAATAACGTCTCCTCCAAATAAATGCTGGTTACCAAACAACAATTTCTCAATGCTGATTCACCTGTTTCTTGTGGTTTCTCAATAGAATTCATAAAAGTTTAATGTAAAAAACACTGCTATAACGGGGCACATTGAATATAATATAGCTGGCAGCTAACTTATTGTTTCTTAGTGCAATAAAACAAACTGAAATGAAACGGCGTGGATGAATGCGTGCTGTACACGTTAAACAAAAGTGAATGATGGATTTGGACACAAATAATAAATTATTATTATTATTATTATTATTATTATTATTATTATTATCATTATTAATAAAAAGAATGTTGCAAGGCAAAATCAATGATCATTTAAGCAGCAGTTATGAGAAACATCCTCCTAATTTAGTAGTCAAATGCATTATAAAATGCAGAGCTTTCCCTGCCACGCTCTCCATATACACTTTAAATTATAAGCTATACACAAGCATTTATATGTTATTAATGTGCAAATACGTAAGAACTTTATGTTTATGAAGCCCCCACACTTCATTCAAATGTCACATGCATACGTTTACAATGGACAGATTTTATGTACAAATAGACAGGCCTACATATTTCCATGAGATCATGCTGGACAAACATACACAAATCTCATAATGAACATCATAACACCACATCCTGATTCATACACTGTGCATTCATACAACAGAGACCACTGCACATTTCCACAGAACTTTAAACCTTTGATGAATATCACCACTTCAAAAAACTCCAAAAATATTGCATTTATTTTCATATTTACAGTTTTGAAAAAATGTCTTTGTTACAAATATTCAGTCATTTCATATTCATTCAGTGTTCAGTGTCTGGTCTCATCTGAGAAAGTGTGTTTGCATTCTATATTTGTTACATGTCGTGTTCCTGTGACCTAGTTTCCCGTTCTGTTTATTAGTTCATTTGATCCACCTGTGTCTTGTTAATTATCCCGTCACCTTGTTTAGCTCCCTTTGTTAGTCACCTGTATATATACCCTGTGTTCTCCTTCACTCCTTGTCCGTTCTCATTGATGTCTACATGTGTTAATGCTGTCTATATCCTGTTGGAATCTCCTATGTTTAATTAAAGTATTGTTCTTATCGTCATCTTCGTCTGCATCGTGCTTGCTACTACAGCATCCGTAACAGAAGAACGGACCGAAACGGGCGATTTTCTTTTTGTTCGTTTTTCCCCCTTTTTTTTTCTCCGTCACCATGGACCCTGCTGTTGCCCTTTTGTGCCTGGAGCAGAGGGACCGCTCCCTGGAATCACACACCCTGGATTTTTTGGAGTTGGCGTGCCTCACACACTATCCTGACTCTGCGTGTTCTACATCTCCAGCCTTAGCGAGCGGTCCCGGGCACGCCTCCCAGGGAGCGGTCCTCAGAAGGACTTCGCCGCACTCGTGGAGTGGGTGCTGGTGAGTAACGACTCACCCTTCACCGTCGGCTCCGCGGAGGATGACTTCGCCACCAGCCCCACTCCACTGCCAGAAGCCAGTCAGCCACCATCGACGAACGTCACAACGGAGATGTTTCACGTGCCCACCGCAGACCGAGGAGGCCAGCCTGCCGCGATGGATGAGCCTGGACCGAGGAAAGGATCAGACATTACCATCGCCCCGGAGCCAACCTTACAGCAAGGTTCTGACCAGGTGCGCGAGCCGGTAACATCATCTGACGTCGTGGGAGTGCTTGTGGAGCTCGAGGGCTGGGAGGAAAGCTCCGCCCACAACACCACCACGATGGAAACAAAGACTGACACTGGCAAATATGCTGAGGAACTGAAAGTAGTTTTTACGGCTGATTTAATCGATTTTTTTCGGAGAGGTGACTTTGCATTCCCCTGATTCTCCTGTTTTTAATGAATCTCCTGAGCCTCCAGAGGACCAATCTCCAGTGTTCTCCAGTTCTCCGTCTCCTGAGTTCCCTATCTGCCCACCCAGCCTCCCTCTCCCGCCTCCTCCGTCATCCAGTCTCACAGCCAGTTCCTCAGCCCCACCATCATTTCTGCCCTTCAGCCGCTTGACATCTCCCACATGCCAGGTGGGGATGTCAAGCATCTTCAGGCCCTCCACTCCATCCATTCAAGCAGATCCCCTGCCTCCACTTCCAGCCTCCACGCCCCCTGCTCCACCTCGGCCCGTCGACACGTCGGTGTCACCCTGGCTCCTCCCTCCCTCGGCTCCACCGGACACCATCGGCCATACGACTTCTCCGGGCTCCCTCGTCTTTCCGGCTCCACCTTGGTCAGTCGTCCACCTGCCTGCACCTATGGCTCCGTCTGGCTCCTCCTTCCCTCTGGCTCCTCCTTCCCTCCAGCTCCGCCTACATCCTCGGTCCCACCGGCTCAGCCTCTGCCCTCTGGACGTCCGCCTCCTCCTCGGACGCTCGTCACCATGGCTCCTCCTCGGTCTCCAGGACCATCGGCTGCGCGTGGGCTCGTCGGCTCTTCAGTTCCATCTGGGTCTCCAGCTGAATCTCCGTTGGTCGTCCCCAGGGTGTCGTCCGCCCCCAAGCTGACTCCACCATGGCTCCTCCCACCTGCGACTCTACCCTGGGGCCTCGTCCTGGCTGGCTTCTGGGGTAACATCTGGCTCCTCCTGCTCCTGGCTTCCCCCTGGCTCCTCCCACCCTCCACTCCCCCTTGGACTGTCATTATTTTCCATGGACTCTTTTCTTTTGTTCTTTTGTTTTTTTCTCCGCCCTCCTCCAGAACCCCCTCCCTCCTCTGTTGGACTCTTATGGCGCGAGGACGCACCTATCAGGGAGGGGGCGAAATGTTACGTTGTGTTCCTGTGACCTAGTTTCCCGTTCTGTTTATTAGTTCATTTGATCCACCTGTGTCTTGTTAATTATCCCGTCACCTTGTTTAGCTCCCTTTGTTAGTCACCTGTATATATACCCTGTGTTCTCCTTCACTCCTTGTCCGTTCTCGTTGATGTCTACATGTGTTAATGCTGTCTATATCCCGTTGGAATCTCCTATGTTTAATTAAAGTATTGTTCTTATCGTCATCTTCGTCTGCATCGTGCTTGCTACTACAGCATCCGTAACAATATTCTCTTACTGTGGCATTTTGGATTATCATTAAAAGACTGTTCTTCAACAATTCTTCCTTTATCTTTGTGTGTTTGTGCAACACCAACATGACAGTCCTAAGGTTATAACAACAAGTCAATGAAATAAAAGATTAAGAGCCTTTCCTTTTTTCACAGTGGATGTAAATTTCACACAGTCTGTTATTTACCGCAGCTAAAGTTTGCCATCATCTCTCATCATTCAGATACAGTATTCAATTATTTTACAAAACAATTCTTAAAAATGTGTAAAATATTTGAATACTGTTGTAACCCTTTTCACCATATGCTCGTGATGAGGCATGTACGTTATACAGCAACGTATAAAGTATGGAACCCTCTTAACCCTAATGCTTGGTAAAATGGTGAAAGAGACATTCCATGGTATAATAACCCTGTCTAAGAATACTATAATTTTCACTATATCTTTGCTCATCAATGGGTACCTGAAAGAATATTATTGGTTTTAAAATATAGAATATTACCACAGAAAACACTGAGCTACACAAATACAATGGCTGGTGAAAGAATAAACAACAAGATCGCCATAGCTCAATTTCCTCCTTTTGTATTATACAAAACTCACATAACAGTTGAACAGCAAAAAGCAAATATGAAAATAAAATCCAAATTAGAAAAAAACCCCGAAGTCATAAGTCTGTGATAACCTGAGTGCACTCTTATTTTTCAGTTCTTTTAGCAGGCCTGCATTAAGTTAGTTTGTTGGCGCGCTTAATGTTGGAGCTCATAAAATGAAGAAAGCAACAATACCTCCTGGTGTAGAGTGAAGAAAAAAAACACGGATCCTACCGCGATTGTAACTCTCTCTCTCTCCTCAGGCGAACTCCGTTTGCAAGCGGCACAGCAAGGGTTAATCAGCGTCGTCCGTCCAGCATCGACAGCCAACCGGTCCCCAATGAAGAAAACATCTGCGTCAGCCAGCGAATCTCGTCCCGATATTGTCTTCCCTCGTCCAGCATGCAAACGATGTGTATGCGGTCACTCCCGCGACCGTCTGAAAAAATGTTACTGCAAAACCACGAGCTAATTTAGTCAGAGAGGCTAACAGGCATAAGCTCGCATCACAGTCCAAAACCACACAACTCCGGTGGCATTTCACTTTCCCTCAGTCACAAACTCCCACGCAGAAAGCGCGGTTTCTGACAAAACAATTATAGTCCAACTTAAAGCGTTAAACCCACATTAATAGCAGACTAGCCCTCGTGCTCACTCTCGTGCGTTCTCGTCGTTCTTTTTTTTTTCCTTTTTTTTTTTCCCGTTTTCGTTCTCGCCTCTCGCAGGATTTCACATAGTTCAACAAGATACTTCATTAAATCCCTAAATCTCTAACATTAACAGACTGATTAATGAGCTTCTCTTATGTAATGAACCATCCTTAAACATTTTTAAAGAGAACACAAAACGTAACTGTTAAATTACCAGGCACATCTGAACAGCACAAAAATAATTAAATGATAAATCTTCTTGCATATGCATTAAACACTTTATCAAACAAAATACAATAACCCATATATTTCAGAAATAAACAAAATAACAAAAAGACTGATATTGATCAGGTCATTACACTCTCCCCCCACCAATATAAGACATGCCCTCATGACTTAGTGCTTCAGCAATGTAGACACAACCTATTAGTGAGTGTAATCTTAAGTGACTTACACCTAAAAGATCACTGGGCACTTATCCACTTATAAAGGCAAGAGACATATGTAGTAATAGGAGCTTTTATGACACTTGGATTTCCTAGTGTGTCATATGTTAATATGGATGGAGCTCTTCTGACTCTCTGAGTTCTGCTAGTCAGAGTCTCAGGCTTTGTACCATCTGGTAACATTTGAGTTTCCTCATTAACAACTTCATTTCTTGGAGACTTTTCCCTCATTTCACCTGTTTCATGTGTCCCTGTTTCTCGACTTATCATCTCAGCAGACTCTGGTTGAGACCCTCCTTTGTCTGTTACTGTTTCCTCTGTAACCTCTTGGATTGCTTCTGGCTGTGTCACCTCTTGACGTTCAGTCACCTCATCCCACGCCATATCCAGGTCCAAGCTAAATGGTTCTGACTTTCCTTCTACTCCAGTCCTGTTAGCTTGGGCAGATAAGTCATAGCACATCTCACTTCCTTCATCCTCAGAATCTGTGTACTCTTTCCCATGACAATTATCTGGTTTTTCTTCTTTGTCTTTGTTCTCTGATGTCTCAGATGAAACCTTGCTTCTCTCTGACACACAGTTTCGAAGTTTATGAAGTCTCTTTCGTTTCTTTCGAAAGACTCTCACACCAGGTACAGGGTCAACCGCAGGTGTTGGATCCAAGCATGCATTTTGTCCAAGAGGCAGGATATGATTCCGGTGGAGAATTTTGATAGGTCCATTCCCATCTTCTGGTTTCAACCGAAACACTGGTAAGTCTGACATCTGACTGTCCACCACATAAGGATTTGAAGCCCAGCGGTCTGCTAATTTATGCTTCCCCTGCAACCCTAGGTTCCTTATCAAGACTCTGTCTCCAGGCAACAGCAGTGAACACCGAATCTTCTGGTCATACCTCCGTTTATTTCCTTCGTTCTGCTTGGCAGCAATGGACTCAGCAAGTTCATAGGCAGCTTTTAACTCCTTTCTCATCTCCGTTACGTACTTTAGGTAAGTTTCCTGCTGTGTGTCATCGCTGGATGTCCCAAAACACAGATCCACTGGGAGCCTTGCCTCACGCCCGAACATAAGGTAATAGGGCGAAAACCCAGTAGCCTCATTTGAAGTGCAGTTGTAGGCATGGACAAGGTGTCCAATGTGCTGACTCCATTTCCTCTTACTGCTTGGCTCCAGAGTCCCGAGCATGTTTAACAAAGTCCTATTAAACCTCTCAGGCTGGGGGTCTCCTTGAGGATGGTAGGGCGTAGTTCTTGATTTTTCAATTCCAAGTGTGCTAAGTACCTCATGTACAAGCCGACTCTCAAAATCTCTCCCTTGATCACTGTGCATCCTCTTTGGCAATCCATAATGGACAAAGTACTTCTCTATCAACACCTTCGCCACCGTGGAGGCTTTCTGGTCTCTCGTCGGAAAAGCTTGGGCATAGCGGGTGTAATGATCAGTAATAACCAGTACATTTTCTGTATTGCTTGAATCAGGTTCAATGGACAAAAAGTCCATACAGACAAGGTCCAGTGGTCCATTGCTTTGCAAATGAGACAGCGGAGCAGCTTTCTTGGGTAGCGTCTTTCTCTTTATACAACGGATACAGGACTTGCAGTAGTCTTCCACATCTGACTTCATCCGTGGCCAGTAGAATCTATCTTTAATTAGGCCGTAGGTTTTGTCAAGGCCTAAATGACCACAGTCATCATGCAGAGATGTTGTTACCATCTTCCTATACTTTTCTGGCAAAACTAGCTGAGAGCGAGGGGGTTTTCCAGGAGGACTTGTGACTCGATACATGACTCCTTTCCGTATCTTTAAACGATCCCATTCTCTCAACAACAGAGAGCAGGTTGGATGCTTTGTCTTGTCAACTCGTGTCAAGTCTCCTTTGTTGAGAGCTGACCATATCTCGCCAATGCCAGGACATTCTTGCTGAGCATTTGACAGCTCAGTTGAACTCAGAATAGGCATCTCCTTTACACTCAAGGTAGACATATTACAGTAGGCCTGCGGGATAGCATGTGAAGAGGGTCCCAATTGGTCAATTGCTCTACTAGGACATGGATTTCTACATTTATTCACCTCAGCCATCTGACACATGGCTCTCACACTGGCTGCAGATATGTCTTTCCGTTCCGATACTTGAGTGAGCGTAGGATGTGGCCGACGAGACAGTGCGTCTGCATCAATGTTTTGAACTCCTGACCTGTACTTGAGACTGAAGTCAAACGTGGACAATGCCGCAAGCCAACGGTGACCTGTGGCATCCAGCTTGGCCGACGTCAGCACATAGGTCAACGGGTTGTTGTCTGTTCTCACCTCAAACTTCGTCCCATACAGGTAATCATGCAGTTTGTCCACTACCGCCCACTTCAAAGCCAGAAACTCTAATTTATGAGCAGGGTAATGTCGCTCAGATGGGGTTAGGCTTCTACTGACGAAAGCAACGGGTCTTAACCCTTCACCTTGATCCTGGTATAACACGCCACCTAGCCCTTCTTGGCTGGCGTCCACATGTAACACATAGGGAAGCTGAGGGTTTGCAAAAGCTAACACCGGGGCTTGAGTAAGTCTCTGCTTCAACTCTACAAAGGCTGCCTCACACTTGTCATCCCACCTACTACCAAAAGGCTCTGATGGGTTCAGGTAGAGGTTATCCTTTTTTCCCTTGGATTTCTTGGCAACTGGTGGGTAACCGGACAACAGTTGGTTCAACGGATAGGCAACTTTGGAGTAATCTTTCACAAAGCGCCTATAGTATCCACAGAAGCCAAGAAATGATCGCAAAGCAGTCACAGTGTTTGGTCGGGGCCATGTGGTTACTGCTTCAGTTTTTTCTGGATCGGTAGACACTCCGTCTTGAGATATAATATGCCCCACGTAAGTCACTGATGGTTGACAAAACTGGCACTTATCCAGCGACAACTTAAGACCCTCATCCTTCAAGCGGTCCAGCACCTTTAACAACCTGTCCTCATGCTCTTGGAGTGTTGCTCCAAACACGATGAGATCATCCAGATATACCAAGACTTCAAGCAAGTTCATATCTCCAACAGTTTGTTCCATGATCCGTTGAAAGGTTGCTGGAGCCCCTGACACTCCTTGTGGCATCCTTTCAAATTGGTAGAAACCCGCTGGGCAGATGAAGGCTGTCTTCTCTTTATCGGAGTCACTCATTGGCACCTGATAATACCCACTCCTCAGGTCTAACACACTAAACCACTTGCTTCCGTTGAGACAGACCAGTGCATCTTCGATCCTCGGTACTGTGTATTGATCTGGAACAGTGCGTCGATTTAGGGTCCTGAAGTCCACACACATCCTTATTTTACCTGTCTTTTTCCTCACCACCACTATAGGTGAGGCATACGGACTTCTTGATTCCGTGATGATCCCAGCATCTTTAAGCTGTGACAGATGTTGCCTCAATGCCTCTAGATCAGCAGGCGCCAGTCGGCGAGATCTCTCTCGAAAAGGTTTGTCCTCTGTGGTTTTGATAGCGTGATGTGCACTTTTACAGCAACCAACATCAAACTCGTGGGTAGAGAAAACCTCATGTCGTTCCATCATTTTGCCCACCAATCTCTCCTTCCACTCCTCAGGGACTGGTGAATCTCCGAAATTAAAGGAAGATGGGGTCAATTTTCCTGCTGACTCAGTGTTAGGCTTTTGGCTTACAGAAGACGAGGACACCACATCTACAGGAAACAGGTGAGCAATAGGCATTCCTCTGGTCAATGTAACTTCTTTTTTCGATACATTCCTGACCAGCACAGTGATTTTCTTTGCCATTACAACAGTGGGTACCTGCAACTCTGGTCTGACCAAAAGCTCTCCTAAAAACCTTGCATCGTCGCCGGGTTCTTCAGGTGAGTCCACCAGAATGGCTTGAGCACGTGGAATCCATTGAAACTTTGGCACACCTGTCACTCGAGCTACCCCTCCAGGGCGCACAGTAATAGGTTTACTTTGTGTGAACCACACAGTTCCTCTCTTGTGGTTGTCATCATCATCAGGTAGGCATTCTAACAGCTGTTCAAAAGCCCTTTTGAAAGCAGGATGAATGTGCATGCTACTGACGAAATTCTCTCCTATTCTCTCTTTACAGCTCTTTAGTAGTCGTCTCACTGTCGGTGTGTTTGTGCCAACGAGTATGAACGCTTCACCTCTAACAACTGGGTCAGGACACACCAACACAAGGGCATCAATAATCTCAGTCACTCCAACGTCAGCTTCCAAAAACTCCAGCTTAAGTGACAAATAGCCATCATATGGGTAATCAGCAGGACTGAGGCCCCAAATCTGCAAGGCACTGATAGGTGTCAATGGCAGGTGTGTCAAGTATCTGTTGTAGAAGGATCTGTACAGCAAAGTCACTTGAGAACCAGTATCGAGTATGGCTTTAGCATAGATGCCTTCAATCTGTACTGGTACAGCAGAACTTGGCCCCACTAAGCCCTCAGGTATAGTCTCCTCCACTTTCTCGTCTGGTTTAATGCACTTGGTGGAACGTGTTTTCACCACAGGGAAGCCAGGCCGTTCCTTCACTGGTTCCCGCGGTAGTTTCCCAACTTCTTTGTCAGTTTGATGAGGCGCTTGTTAACCCTCTTGAGATTTTCTTCACCATCACATTCCCTTTTGAAATGTCCATCCTCCCCACATCTATAGCAAAATATCCCTGGTCTATCTTCCTCAGTGCCAGCTCTTTGCAGGGTTTCACTCCTCCTGTGTCTAACCTTGGCAGGGATTTCAAATTGTGGACCTTGGGTATTTGGCGGGGATGTTACTGTAGCAGCTTTAAGGCTAATCATTTCTGCTTTCATGACAGTAATGTCTCTTCTGAGTTTTTCCACTTCAGGATCAACTTTAGTTTCAGGAGTGGTCCTGGGGACAGGAGTAACAGTCAGTGACGCCACTGGGCTTTTGACATCATTCCTGCTCTGAAGCATGTCCTCTTCCTCTCGGACCTCTTTCAATAAGTCACTGAAGGTAGGTGGTTCACGCAGCTTATGTGTCATGCGAATGCGAAGGGCAATCATGTCTTGTGGCAAGGCACCTCTCACAATCTGCTCAATGCGAAGTCGATTCATTTCCAACAGCTGCACCCCTCCTTTCCTGAACACACAGTGTAACAGTTTATCTAGCCTCATCAAATAGGCGGACAGCTTCTCACCTTCACATTGAAGTGTGTGTCGGAATCTAATAAGAAGATCAGATGGACTTTCAGTTGTTCCAAATGCTGTCTCGAGAGCTTGCATGTAGTCATATGAAGTAGCAGAAGGGTTCTGTGCTCGTAGAAACCTCACTATGTCAGCAGCTGGACCTTTAAGACTTTCCACTACCCTCTGTTTTTTCACATTGTCACTGCATTGCCATTCCTCCAATAAATGCATAGTTTGCTCTGCCCAAGCGTCATACTCTTCTTCCCCACTGGGGGTGGGCCTCACTCCAGAAAACATGCGGAGCTTCCTGTAGCTTTGAGTATCAGCAGGTGCAGTATTGCATTTGTCCACCAGGGAACTTATGGCATTTATCAGAGCAGTGTTCATGTCAAGAGGAGAAGGGTTAAGCAAGTCTTTAACATCAGTAATAGTCTTTCCTTCATGCTTCAAAAAGGACAACAGCTTGGCTTCAAAACCTTCACCTTCCGCGAGAACAGGGAGCACATGAACAGGCCAAGGACCAGCTTTTCCAGGGAGCCCAACACAATCAGGTATAGTCTGCTTAGTAAGATCAGTGGATGTCTGAATCAGCACAAACTGGGTTTTGGAAGCTACATCTAGACAGCGATCCACTATTTTAGCAATTCCAAAAGCTTTAACAAGACTCAAAGCTTGAAGCAGAATATCATCTGTGACATTGGCATCAAAACCACTTAACACTACTGCATTCTCACGAGCTATTTGCTTCCTTTTACACCAAGCTTCAATTTCATCAACATCCATTTTGTGTGCTTAGACTAGATAAGTGAGAACTGAGGGATATTACAAATCTATTAGTATCCCGGACGAGCCCCCAAAAATGTAACCCTTTTCACCATATGCTCGTGATGAGGCATGTACGTTATACAGCAACGTATAAAGTATGGAACCCTCTTAACCCTAATGCTTGGTAAAATGGTGAAAGAGACATTCCATTGTATAATAACCCTGTCTAAGAATACTATAATTTTCACTATATCTTTGCTCATCAATGGGTACCTGAAAGAATATTATTGGTTTTAAAATATAGAATATTACCACAGAAAACACTGAGCTACACAAATACAATGGCTGGTGAAAGAATAAACAACAAGATCGCCATAGCTCAATTTCCTCCTTTTGTATTATACAAAACTCACATAACAGTTGAACAGCAAAAAGCAAATATGAAAATAAAATCCAAATTAGAAAAAAACCCCAAAGTCATAAGTCTGTGATAACCTGAGTGCACTCTTATTTTTCAGTTCTTTTAGCAGGCCTGCATTAAGTTAGTTTGTTGGCGCGCTTAATGTTGGAGCTCATAAAATGAAGAAAGCAACAATACCTCCTGGTGTAGAGTGAAGAAAAAAAACACGGATCCTACCGCGATTGTAACTCTCTCTCTCTCCTCAGGCGAACTCCGTTTGCAAGCGGCACAGCAAGGGTTAATCAGCGTCGTCCGTCCAGCATCGACAGCCAACCGGTCCCCAATGAAGAAAACATCTGCGTCAGCCAGCGAATCTCGTCCCGATATTGTCTTCCCTCGTCCAGCATGCAAACGATGTGTATGCGGTCACTCCCGCGACCGTCTGAAAAAAATGTTACTGCAAAACCACGAGCTAATTTAGTCAGAGAGGCTAACAGGCATAAGCTCGCATCACAGTCCAAAACCACACAACTCCGGTGGCATTTCACTTTCCCTCAGTCACAAACTCCCACGCAGAAAGCGCGGTTTCTGACAAAACAATTATAGTCCAACTTAAAGCGTTAAACCCACATTAATAGCAGACTAGCCCTCGTGCTCACTCTCGTGCGTTCTCGTCGTTCTTTTTTTCTTTTTTTTTCCCGTTTTCGTTCTCGCCTCTCGCGGGATTTCACATAGTTCAACAAGATACTTCATTAAATCCCTAAATCTCTAACATTAACAGACTGATTAATGAGCTTCTCTTATGTAATGAACCATCCTTAAACATTTTTAAAGAGAACACAAAACATAACTGTTAAATTACCAGGCACATCTGAACAGCACAAAAATAATTAAATGATAAATCTTCTTGCATATGCATTAAACACTTTATCAAACAAAATACAATAACCCATATATTTCAGAAATAAACAAAATAACAAAAAGACTGATATTGATCAGGTCATTACACTGTCACGTGTGTTCTGTTTTGGTTTAATTCTAGTTCCTGTTTCCTTATTTGTTCTCATTTACCTGCCACTGGTGTGTTTCTTTGTTCTCCTGTGTGTGTCTTATAATAATTGTTTACAACTCCATTCATCTTGCGCTTTGTACAGCCAACTGTATACATATAAAGGAAACTGTTGACAAAATTTCACCTGTAATAAAGCGCCTCAGTGGAAGCCAGTACAAGAATGTAAAAATGTTTTTGTGATTTCACTAATGAGATAAAAGCATCAATTTCTAAAAAAATAAATAAATAAAAATAAAATAACTTCATGTTAAATATGATAATTGTGTATTTATTGCTTTTCTCCCTCTCTCAGTTTCTCATGTTTTTTGTTTGTTTGCTTTTTTCACAGATAAAAGAGCTGTTCATACAGGAAAACACTCTGCACTAAATGTTTGTCCAACAGATCAAACCACATTTCTGAAGAAAACCGACCGCAGCTGCTTTCAGTTTGACTCAGAGATGAATTTTAGTAAACCGGAAGTGTGAGACCAGACACAATTTTAACTTTGTACATTTTCCATATACTAAAATTGAGAACTGAATAAATATATACAGCCATTTAAAATCACTAAAGTTACTCTCCAGAAATGTAATTCATCCAATATTCAGACAATATTCAACTATTTTTAAATATTTAACACAGTCAGGCAAATATGTTTTAAAAATGTCAAATGATAAAAGATTACCGGTATTTAACAATAACAACAACAACAACAACAAAATCCACATTTAAGAACAGTTACTTGAGTTCAGAAGTTAAGAACATTTTTATACACACATGTGTAACCATATATAACGTGTGTGTGTGTTCATTAGGAGGGTCAGACTCTGTCGGGGGAGGATTCACATGCCTCATCACTACTCTTGTGTTCATTTAGATCAGTTGTGCTTTTATTGACAGTCTTATTAGATCAGAAAATGTCTCGCGTGTTTGTTTTGATCTGTTTGTGCTGCTGCCGTCTGACCGGTGAGTTATAAACATATTTGGGTCATTTATTCACATTTCAGAGTAATAATAAACTCCTGCTGCGGTTCAAATTAGATTATTTTGATCAAATCTCTCTTGTTGTTTTAGAAATCTTATTTTCAACGATTGCAAATACAAATCATTCTTAGCAATTTTTAAAAAATCATTTAAATCATTTTAAATTATTCTGCAGTAATCATAGACAACTACAAACTTCATGGAAATTCAGTAATAAAACATGTTGAATATATTTTATTTTGCTCTACAGCAAATAATTTTAAAACATTAAAACAAAATCAAATTATTGATTCACTCACATAATTGTGACTTCATTTTGTTTCGGGGCTCTGCTGCTGTTAAAGGATACAAACTGACTTCAGGCTTTCTAAACTAACAAGATTAATGTAAAATCTGTTCTTCAGGTGTGTTTGCTGCTGAAACAAATAAAACACAGTCAGTGTCAGTGATGGAGGGAGATTCTGTCACTTTACACATTGATGCTGCTGAAGTACAGAAAAGTGACATTATACTGTGGAAATATGAATCTGAAGAGCATGTTATAGCTGAAATAATTAGAAAGTTTGGACTCTTCTCTACATTTAATGGTACTGATGGGAGATTCAGAGACAGACTGAAGCTGGACGATCAAACTGCATCTCTGACCATCACAAACACCAGAACTGAACATGCTGGAGTTTACATAAGTGAAGTGGATCTGACATCAAAAAGATTCAATGTTTCTGTCTATGGTGAGAGATATGTCATTCATCATGTCCTTCTTGTTCAATTAGCTATTTATATATTGAAATGTTGATGTTATGTAATTAATTAATTATGTTATAGTTTGGAATTACAGACAATCACTGCTTATCATCAACACAATGAAGCAAAAGTAACATTGTTTAGATTTATCCATATATCTGCTTATTTACCTCATGTTTTTCAGCTCATCTGCCCGTTCCTGTCATCAGCAGTAACTCTTCACAATGTTCTTCATCTTCATCATCAAATTGTTCATTGGTGTGTTCAGCTGTGAATGTGAGTCATGTGACTCTCTCCTGGTACAAAGGAAACAGTTTATTGTCCAGCATCAGTGTGTCTGATCTCAGCATCAGTCTCTCTCTACCTCTGGAGGTGGAATATCAGGATAAAAACACCTACAGCTGTGTGCTGAACAATCCCATCAGCAACCAGACTCAACATCTGGACATCACTCACCTCTGTCACACCTCATGTTCAGGTACGACAGAGCTGATAAAAGCGTTTATGTAGAAATTCACTCACACTAATGACTCTCTCTTTCCCTCTTCTTCAGCTCCTCCAGTCTCAGTCTCTCTGACAGTGTTGCTCTCTGCTGGATCTCTGTTGATTGTTGCTGCCGTCGGGATCTTCTGCATCTGCAGGAAATGTAGAAAAATTGACAGAGAAGGCAAGTGTAACCTACTGCTTTTAGACATGTATTATAATAAATAACTAATTGAAAATATACATTAAATATTTATAGTCAGTTGAAACCCCTAATTATAATTTAATCAATAATTATTCTCATGATTTTGTAGAAACACCTTCTAGATCATTTATATGAAAAGAAACGTAAATAAAAATGTGTTTGTACATTTCAATCATAACATAATGATTGAATTGTTTATATAGGCCTATTATAAACATATTTATATATAATGAAATCGAGCAGTGCTCTTTTTACTCATCTTGCACAAAAAAAAATTCTACATTTCTCAAACTGCATCAAAACACTGGAGATGCCAAAAATATAAATGTGATTCAAAAACAAAAAGCTGGATGCTGCTGGTGCTGAAGTCAAAAAATCTATTATTGATTACTTTTGTTGAGCTTCAATTTCACAATTCGGGTTTGATTTATAAATTGTGTAAAGAATGTCTCTCTAAATTTTATGATGAACAAATACTGTATTTGTAACTTTTTGTGTGAAAAGGTTATAGGCCTAATGACAAATTAAATTTGTTAATGCCATTATTTCTAAATGGCAGTGTTAAACATTTAATGAAATGTGTGCATTTATGCATTTACCGGCAGCCATAATAATATTACATGTTGTGAAGAATCAGATCTAGTTTTTATTGAGTTTTGTAGTTTTAAGGGGAGACACTACAGGCAAAAACAGTTTTTTCGGGCACCTGTCAATTTTGAGATTTTGCACTTTTTGGCTTTTTATAAAGTGTTTTTTTCAAACTGGTGGAAAGAAAATACACTTTTAAGTGTATATTTTATAGCACTTTATCTATTTGCATCTATAGATTTCAATTACAGTAAATATCTTTAAAGGCCGTTTTCTCAAAACAAGTTTTTTGTCCTGCTCCGAGTCAGAAATCTCCACTTCAGCAGAACTTACATACACCAAACCTTACAGTTTTATTCCTATCTATATTCTGAAGGTTTTTACAGATGGATTTGTTGATATATAATTTGCCTGATTTTATACAACATTTTATTCCTAAAAAAATGGCGAAAATATTTTTTTTTCTGGCTGTTGATAGTATTTTCTGATTTATGGAGTGATAAAAAGAGATATCCAAAATTTCCTCTGTAAAAGCCTTTGAATATGTCCAAAAAATTAAACAAGAATTTTGAACTTGACGTCATCCAATATTCAGATTTTTGTTCTAGAAATGTATGCAAATTAGCGCATATTTAATTAGATTTAATTAGCTAATTTGCATATTTAGAAAACTTGTAATAGAAACAATGTTTGCAATTTTTAATGTAATCAATCATCTGGGGTAGTATGGTGATATCTATTAGTTAATTTTTTTACCCTATTCACCTGTCTCACCTTAATACATCTATTATTGCTGAAACAGTTCGGACTGGTGAGGAAGAGATCACTTACGCTGAACCATCGTTCTACAAAAGAAACATACAGAAATCGGTAAGATAATTTCTTCCTGTTGTGTGTCTCTGTCATTTTTAGTAAATGCTAAAAATGTTAAAAAGTGTTCAAAATGTGTGCTTGTGTTTTTGTCTGATCAATCACACAAGCACCATATTATATATATATATATATATATATATATATATAAAAGCCATAAGATCATCATTCAATGCAAGAAACTCTAATTGCATATTGTGTTATTTGGATCACATCAGAGATTTCATTTTTATCACGTAATTAAGCAATATTTTTACATATATAGAAAACCTAGTTAGTAAGTGTTGATATTAATGGGTCTAGTGTTGATGAAAAAGATGCATCTTCAGCCGTTTATTGAAGCAGCTCGTGTTGAGTTTGGCAGGTCATTCCACCCGCTTAAAATAGTCAAGGTAAAAGTGAAACTGATTTTGTGCCTCTTTGGGATGATGGCACCACAAGGGACGGTTCACTTGCAGAACACAAGCTTCTGGAGGGCACATGAGTCTAAAGTATGTTTATGTATATGCTGCAGAACCAGTGGTTGTTCTGTAGTCAAATATCCGTGCCTTGAATTTGATGCGAGGGGCAATTGGCAGCCATTGCAAGTTCATGAGGAGAGGTATGACATGCTCTCTTTGGCGTATTAAAGATCACTCTTGCTGCAGAATCCTGGATCAGTTGCAGAGGCTTGACTGTGCATGCTGGAAGGCCAGTCAAGAGAGCATTACAATAGTCCAGTCTGGATAGAACAAGAGCTTGGACAAGGTGTTTTTTTTAGCATTCTCTGATAGGAAGGGCTTGATCTACCTAATGTTGTATAAGGCAAATCTGCAGGACCGGGCCATTCTTGCAATGTGGTCTTAACTCTTCTTCTTCTCTAAAGCAGCCCAGCGGCCTCACCCCCTTTGTTGCGTGTTCCCAGGGGCAGGGTTTATGTAAATTTTGGGGTTTGTGATGCCACCAACCAGGAAGAAGCTCATTGTAGTCCCTACCAGAGTTTGTTGTAGCCATTAAAAAGTGATTTCTGTAAAAGAAAATATCTCCATAAGCATTGAACTTTGAGCGTCGTAACTTTCCAGATGTTGTTTATGCTCTAACAGCAACATTACACACTAAATAAAGTTAAAAAATTAAATCATAATCAAAGATCCCTTTAAAATAATCCATGCGACTCAGGTGGTTTAATCAAATTTATGAAGCAGTTTTTTGAAGTGATATGAGTGCTTTGTTTGTGCAAAAACAACAACATAATTTACCACTTTATTTACAAAATATTAATCTCCAATGCAAGTTCACGAGAGCATCAGGACACGTGTGCTGACTCAAGAACAGACGTTGTTTCATGAACACGTGCTGAAGATAAATATTTTGTAAAAAAAAAAGTGGTTAACTTAAATTAAAGTTCTGGATAACTACTCTTCACATTTTAGCGAAATATAGAAGATGTTTGATGTCATTTCCTCAAGATGCTTTATACTGATAAGTGCTGATAAATGTTATTAGACAAAAACTATATATCACAACTTCTCATTTAGGATGAACCTAACATTTATTATTATTAGTAGTAGTAGTATTATATCTTGTGTTGTGTTTTTTACAGAAAGCTGGAGAGGAGGATCATGTGGTTTATGCACCTCTCGCAATGAGAAGATGAACAGACTTCAATCTTTAGGGTACAAGACCCAACTGTGTGACCTGTGAGAGATCTAAAGCATAATAATTTAAGATGATTTTATCAAATGGTATCCTAAAACTTCAAAACAACTTGCCTTATAATACAAGGACATTTAACAAATTATCTAAATCGTATGGCCCACAGGGAGCATTTTCATGTTTGACTCTAAAAGGGACCATGTGTGTAAATCTCATGTGGTTTGGTCAGTTGGACAGAGAATGTATCTACTGCTGGATGTTTGTGTTTGATGTCAGTTTGTGAGTGTGTCTGCTGTGAAAAGTGTGTCTGTCAATAGCGTGTGGTTTAAGGTGTTTTTCCATTCCTGCTCACATGAAACCATTTGACTTCTGCTCTATAGAAAACCTGCTTCACACAATACTGAACTTATCAAAAAGGTCTCAAATCATACAGAGATATTACTTTGAAATATGAAAATATCATTTGTTTTGTGTGCATATGTGTCATGATCTTATTTGTGGCTCATGCTGTAATCATGCAGTTAAGCAGTGCTGGTTTCAGTAGCTATTTCCAGCTCCAGCAACACTTCCTTCTGAGAGCTATTCCTGAAACCTTTTTGATACCTTGTACCTCTGTACGCAACACCGTTTTCAACTAAAACGGAAACTTTTTATGGTTCATTTATGTCACGTTCCCAGTCATTCCCGGACTTCATTTCCCATAATCCTCCCTGGCTATCACCTGCACCCACTCCACCAATTAGTAATCACCACACCCAGCTGCAGCACATTACCTGGACTATTTAAGCCACTCACTTCCTCACACTCATTGCGAGGTCTTGTTTACTCTTGTGGCAATTCTGAGCGTTATTTATCTTGTCTGTCTGCCCGTTACTGTTTCTGTCTGTTCCCTGTGTATGATTCTCTGCTGCCTGCCCTTTGGACTATTTGCTCTGTTTTGGATTTACGATTGTTATCTGCCCGCCCTGACCCATTGCCTGTTCCTCGACTACGATTCTGTCTGCTCTCTGCCATATTTGTCTGCTGTTGTTCCACCATTACCTGTTTGACTACGAACAGTGTTTAATAAAAGCTTGCACATGGATCTCACGTCGTGTCCCGCCTCGTTACAGTTTACACAATGACGATGTTTTTGTGGCCTGTAAACGCAAACTTTTGAGGTTTCAAATTGGAAGTTTTTGAAAAAAATATTGTTATCTCCATGTAAACTACAAAAACGTGAATCTGTGAAATTGGTGATGGCATGCACATGCGTATTACGCGTTTAGTCAATCCACCTTATTTTTCAATGCAGACCTAAGGTGTTTTCTGTGAATCTGCGAGACTTCGGATTTATTAGTCGCTATATGGAAATAATGACAAGAAATAAGGTGGATAGGCATGGGCAAGGCAAGTGGTCCTAAAGAATGCATATAGTCACAGGTGCATAGCCTTTCTTTGCAAAGTGTCATCTGCACAAATAAAAAACGTTTACATTTTTACTACATCGTTGTTGTGTAAACGTCCCCTAAGAGTGTTAAATGAACACTGAATCATGTGTTACAGTTAATGAGATAATTTAGTGATTGAGTGATGATTGACCATTATTGAAGATACCTGATGTTAACAAGCAAATGAGAAAATGACAATCTTTAAGTCACTATCATTGAGATCAGGGTTTGCTTTAGTTGAGCTCTTGACCCTTGACTTTTTAATATTAGATTTTATTTGGCTGCTGTAACTGGGTTATAACAACCAAACAAGCAAAGTTAAAAGATGATCAGGTGGTGTTGGTGATGTTTTGTCATAATCATTGTTCCCATTCAGTCAGTCACGTTCGACGTTACGTCGATACTGACGTAATGGGGTCTCGCTAGGGAGCCCAATCACCTCCAAGGATACAAAACAAGCCAATGGGAATTGGCCTGTGAGATTTACATGCCGGGCCCCTCCCCCGGCATCCGGGTATAAATAGGGCCGGCATACTCACCTTCATTCATACTTTTGCTTCGGAGCCGATCAGATCGATCGTCCTTCACTTCAAAAGGAAAGAGTGAATTTCTCTAAAAGAGAGCAACAGCAATTATAATTGCTACAGGTCTTCCTGCCAACAGCAATTTTAATTGCTATCTTCACTCATCTCGGTGGCCTGCTCGAGTCTCTCCAGCTGGTGGGAAAAGGCACGCTCAGCGGTGGGGGTGACGGCGCGCTGCCCACAGGACGGTGCTACGCCCATCCCTGGGTGCTTCGGCTGGTGAGGTTTTCTGAAAGAGCAAGCACGGGCGATCAGCGTCTTTTTCAAGATGTCTTTTCGTCCGTGTGTTTCTGGATGCGGTCGTTTCCTGACCTCCTCTGATGGCCACGACCACTGTCTCACGTGTCTGGGTAGACCGCACGCTGAGTCAGCGCTCGTGGATGGTACATGCCCTCATTGCGAGGGCATGTCCATGTTGGTGTTAAGATCGAGACTCTCCTTCTTTAACACAGAAGTGAGAGTCCCCTCTGTCACTACCCCAGCGCCGGCGGCTGTAGCGGCCGCCGGTCCGGTTAGTGCTCTGGGAGATCTGAGGATCACAGTGGGAGCCACTCCTCCACAACACCATGTGCCGTCGAGCTGCCGCCTGCTGTCGCGGGGCCCTCCTCGGGGGTGCCCCACGTCACTTTCGGCGCTCTGGAGGAGGATCGGATGTCGATCGCTGCATCGGGAAGTGGGCTGAACGTTTCGGGGAGCGACGACGACTCCGAGCTTCCGCCCTCTGGGGTGGCTGCTCAGTCGGAGGCGGACTCTGAACTAACAGCCATGCTTGCCCAGGCCGCCGCGGGCATCGGTCTCGAGTGGAACCCTCCACCGTGTCCCGAGCGCTCGCGGTTGGATGACTGGTTTCTGGGGTCGGGGCGCGGTGCTCAGCCGCGTCCCGCCCCAGTGCCGTTCTTCCCGGAGGTGCATGAGGAGCTCCAGAAGACCTGGTTGGCACCTCACACTGCCAGACTACGGTCCTCTGCCTCCTCCACTCTCACTACCCTCGATGGGGGAGCCGCCAGGGGGTACGTGGACATCCCGCAGGTGGAACGTGCGATTGCGGTGCACTTGTGCCCGCAGTCCGCGGCCACCTGGCGGAACCGTCCGCGTCTCCCGTCCAAGGCGGGTAAGACCACGGCCGCTCTCGCGGCCGAGGCTTACTCTGCCGCCGGACAGGCGGCTTCTGCCCTGCACGCCATGGCCATCTTGCAGGTCCATCAGGCGAAAGCTCTGAAAGAGCTGCACGAGGGTAGTGCTGAGCCAGGGTTGCTGCAAGAGCTACGCATGGCGACCGACCTCGCCCTCTGGGCGACGAAGGTCATGGCGCGCGCCCTGGGTCAAACGATGTCCACCCTGGTGGTCCAGGAACGGCATCTTTGGTTGGACCTGGCTGAGATGAGGGATGTCGACAAAGCTCGCTTTCTTGACGCCCCCATCTCCCAGGCCGGCCTCTTCGGCGACACTGTCGAGGACTTCGCTCAGCAGTTCTCGGCAGTGCAGAAGCAGACGGAGGCCATCAAGCACATCCTGCCCAGGCGCGATGATGCCACCAATCCACCACGGGCTGTGCCTTCGTCTGCTCCTCGCCGAGGGCGTCCTCCTGCGGCTCCGGCTCCTGTGAGATCGGAACCCTCCCATCCTCCTTGAGCCACCCGCAGGAAGGCGACGCCCCCCGCCCAGTCCGCCAAGCCGCCTTCTAAAAAGAAGAAGGCCAGGAAGCGGCCCTGAGACGGGAGACCCGGAGGTGTTGGAAGCTGCTCGGGAGACGGTGACCGCACCGCTCCTTCCCCCGGGACAGGGCCCGGGGGAAAATCCTGTGTTGTTTTTTCTTTCTGTTCCGCGGCCAGCGGTACCCACCTTATCAATGAAAGAGTAATTTCCGAAACCTCTGGGTCACATAAGAAGGTCTGCGCTGGGGGTGAGCGATCCTTCGCTCCCTCTCTCTCAGCCACTCCTTCCTTCGCCACGGGCAGGGTCTTGGCGCCCCGGGAACGCACCGCCTTCCCACGCCACCCTGCCCACTCGGAGCCATGTGAGTGGACTCCACTCACAGCCTCGACTTCGGGACTCACTGCCTCCCGAGTTGGGCCACAGTGCTCCATGCTGCCCCCCCATGGGTACTTCTGTTGTCCGGATGGTTCCACTCGTACGGAGTTTGGGGGCCTGGCTACGCCTTCCCAACCCGTCCCGTTGGCTCATTCGGACAATCAGACTCGGCTACGCGATTCAGTTCGCCAGGCGTCCCCCCAGGTTCAGTGGCGTTCTGTTCACCTCGGTGACAGGTCCCAACGCCTCTGTCCTGCAGGCGGAGATTGCGGTTCTTTTGGCGAAGGACGCAATAGAGCCTGTCCCTCAAGCCGAGATGAAGTCTGGGTTTTACAGCCCTTACTTCATAGTACCCAAGAAAGGCGGGGGGTTACGACCAATCCTGGATCTGCGTGTCTTGAATCGGGCCCTTCACAAGCTCCCGTTCAAGATGCTCACGGTGAAACGCATTCTCACGTGCGTTCACGCCCAGGATTGGTTTGCAGCAATAGACCTGAAGGACGCGTACTTTCATGTCTCGATCCTTCCTCGACACAGACCCTTCCTACGCTTTGCGTTCGAGGGGCGGGCATATCAGTACAAGGTCCTAACCTTCGGGCTGTCCCTGTCTCCTCGCATCTTTACTAAAGTCGTAGAGGGGGCCTTGCTGTGCCATTTCCCTCGGGAGAGGGAATGCGAGCACTTTTCCCTGCTCCTCAGTTCAGTTCCCCGTAACGGCGAACCCTGTGGAGTTCCTCCTGCATCCTGCGGCAGCCAGACGCGGCGGAGGCGTCCGGCGCTAGGTCCAGTACTCGTGTGTATGCCCAGTTGGTCTGCCCTTGTACTGGGCTAGATGCCCATATGCTGTGATTCCCCTCGGGTAATCCCATATGTGTTTGTCCACGGTAAGGTTTCCCTGATGGTAAACCCGTGTCTTTCCCTGGGCGGCTTCGTTTTGCCCTATCTCTGATTGCTAGTTGTTCCTCCCGGAAGGTAGGACCTACATCAGAGATCTTCCATATGCGTTACTGTTCTCAGACCAGTCCATATGTGTTTTCCACACATTACCTCCCTTCGGGCAGGGTGTGGTCTCCGTAGCTTTCCCCTCCTCGGGGAACGCTTTCCTGGCGTTTTTGTCGTTGCTGAAAAACGTGGGATTGAGTTCCGAAGCACTCTTCCCCGTGGGTAGGGAACAGCAGCTTCGACTTCTCCACGGTAACGCCCTGTCCTCTCCATCCCACCGGTATGGAAGACATTCCATAGTATGGGCCGCACTTACATTGGCACGCCTCAGCCTGCCAGTATCTGCCTCCTTAACACTCGTAACATGGTTCAGTTGCTATGGCGCTTTCCACGGGACCCCATTATGTCAGTATCGACGTAACGTCGAACGTGACTGACTGAATGGGAACGTCTAGGTTACTAGTGTAACCCCCGTTCCCAGAAGGAGGGAACGGAGACATTACGTTCCCCTGCCATAGCTTTGAGTCACTGCTGAGCGGCCAGATATCTATCTCGGATCCTCAGCAAAAATATGAATGAAGGTGAGTATGCCGGCCCTATTTATACCCGGATGCCGGGGGAGGGGCCCGGCATGTAAATCTCACAGGCCAATTCCCATTGGCTTGTTTTGTATCCTTGGAGGTGATTGGGCTCCCTAGCGAGACCCCATTACGTCAGTATCGATGTAACGTCTCCGTTCCCTCCTTCTGGGAACGGGGGTTACACTAGTAACCTAGACGTTTGATCTGAATCACTGAACTCATTTAGAGCCCAATCTCTGAGTTAGATTTACATTATTGATTACAGCAGCACTGTGATTCTACAGCAGAAGATCAGCTTTTTCAGTATAATCCAAAGGATTTCACAAATGTTGTTCAGACTCATTCATTTAGACACACAGACATCAGGAATCAGTGAATCTCACCAACTATGACAAGCAACATATTCTGATAAACAGATCAACTCTGAACATTAAAACAAGCTGCTAAAAACCTGTCCTGTCCTGACCCCCAGCGCTGCACATTTTGTATGTCACCCTTATCTGACACTCCTACTTCAGGTCTTACAGTCTCTACTATTGAGCTGATGAGTTGAATCAGGTGTCATAGATGAGAGAGACATCCAAAATGTGCAGTGCTGAGGGTCCTTCAGGACAAGTTTGGGAACCACTGCTCTAAACAATGTAATGACGTGAACAAAATACTAAATTCAAAAAAACTTTTTTTTCGGAGTCTCAGGAGTATATAAGATTGCCATTTTATGAACTGCAACAGCCTAGGCTACTGATACCAATTTTCTTTCCACAGATTCCCACTGGCTGCTGTTTCTGCTCCTGTCACATCCTAAAACAGTTACTAAATGTTTTAGAGTATTTGATGATTGTAAAAGACTGACTTGCCATTAAATAAAAATATTGAACTGTTCCTGTCCTATGTATAGAGAGACTTTTGAGTGATTTTTTATTATTTTAAAATAAAAAACCAATATTAAATTGACTGGGGGAAAAAAGCAAATGGATTATTGTATAAAACCCAGCATGTATTCTGTCCAGTATTAACCAGAGCTGGGTTGGCAAATAATCCAAATTGAGTTGTTTTTAACCCAGAATTTTTTAGTGTGAACGTGGGCCTTGTGAATGAATTTTAGAATTTCTCAAATGGAACATCTCTGTGATTCAGCCTGTAAATTCTCTTCAGAAAACAATTTGTGGAGCGCTTGTTTAGAGATTTATGAATATGATTAAGATTCAACAAGATTGAATATTACACTCTTGTTGGTCATAAAAACAGTTTTGTCAGCCCATTTAGGGTCTTCAGGGTCTACAAAATAAAATCGGCAATCGAGGGTAGCATGGGTATGACGTCACTGACGCACGGACAGTCGTACACGTCTATGTCCTGGTTAAAATTGCTTATTTCTCTGGATTTAAACATTCTTGGAAAAATTTGGGATAATGTATACAAAACAACAAAATATATAACACTGTTCTAGTGGTTTTTGGATATTTTAATCCAAAAATTCTACATGTTGTGTCTTTAAAAAAAAAAAAAAGTTCTCTTTTTCCAAAAGACATGAGACTTTTGTACGGTTGTCAACACTTTCTAGATCTACAAAACAAATAAATGAATGAATAAATCAATACATTTGGAATGATATCATACTCGGTTACTAACGTAACCTCGGTTCCCTGAGATATGGAACGAGTACTGCGTATGGGGAAAAGTCTCCCTTTTTCCCCGCTACTGAAGCCTTTTCAATAACGCAGTGTAACTGCACCGTCATTGGTTCACTCATAGACAAGTTGTTGAACCAATGGCGGCGCGGCTCAGCTGCGCGGCCTATGAGAAGAGAGCGCGCGAACATTCCCGCCAAAAGGGGCGGGGTAATGTGCTATATAAGCGAGCGTTTCGCCATAGGCCATCAGGCCATATAGACCGAAGCGACGACCTAAGCCGCAGCCTCGTGGCACGGCAAGTAATGCAGTACTCGTTCCATATCTCAGGGAACCGAGGTTACGTTAGTAACCGAGTACGTTCCCTTTCGATATTTCACTCGTACTGCGTATGGGGGAACGAATTCAACCGCGCCGTGCCACGGCTGGGGAACGACAGAACTTGACCGGACGCCATAAGGGGGGACCAAGGACAAGTGAAGGCCGAAGCCGCCGTTACCCTGTTACACTACAAAGGAGAGAACTCCTGGGTTTGTGCAAAAAGCGGAACACCTAGAGGGCCGCGAATTCACACTGAAAGGACCCGAGCATGTAAGGTCGGAACGTCCAACTGGTAGAATCTGACAAAGGTGGACGGCGAAGACCAGCCGGCCGCTTCACAAATGTCTTTAATTGAGACTCCACTGGACCAGGCCCACGACGAAGCCATGCCTCTAGTGGAATGGGCCCTAACTCCGATGGGGCAAGTAGCGCCCACAAAGGAGTATGAAAGAGCTATAGCGTCAACGATCCATCGTGATAGACGTTGTTTCGAGACCGGGGACCCTTTGGTGCGACCACCGAAACAAACAAATAGCTGATCAGACTGCCGGAAAGGCTGTGATCGCTCAATGTAGACGCGTAAAGCCCTAACGGGGCATAAAGTTTCCAGCTCTGGCTTGTCTGATGAACGGGGAAGCGCAGAGAGTGAAATCACTTGTGCTCTGAACGGCGTTGAGAGCACTTTGGGAACGTAGCCAATTTTTGGTTTCAAAACGACCATGGAGTCGTTTGGACCGAACTCAAGGCATGCAGGGCTCACCGAGAGTGCCTGCAGATCGCCAACTCGCTTTACTGATGCCAGAGCAAGTAGTAAGGCAGTTTTGAGCGTTAAGGGTCTGAGGCCCGCTAGATGCAGTGGCTCAAAAGGAGGACCTTTAAGAGCTCTGAGGATCACGGAGAGGTCCCAGGGGGGAACAGTGAGGGGACGAGGAGGATGCAATCGCCTAGAGCCCCTCAGGAACTTAATGACCAAATCGTTCCGCCCTACTGATTGTCCAGCAATGGGCAAGTGAAACGCTGCAATGGCTGCTACATAGACCTTAAGCGTAGAGGGGGCTCGTCCCAACTCTAAACGCTCCTGGAGGAAGGTCAGGATGGAAGAAACATCACATCCTTCCGGGTCGATGTTGCGTGTGGAACACCAGCTAACAAAGACGACCACTTCTGGGCGTAGAGGCACTTTTACGAAGTGCGTTCATGCACTTCGTAAAAGTGCAAGGAGCCAGGGAGAGCCCGAAGGGGAGGACCATGTATTGGTAAGCCACACCCTCGAACGCGAATCTCAAGAATCGCCTGTGATGGGGGGCTATCTGGATGTGAAATTAAGCATCCTTCAGATCCAGTGAACAGAACCAGTCCTCGTGGCAAATCTGCGCGAGGATCTGCTTCAGCGTCAGGACTTTGAACTTTCGCTTCATGAGGGAAAGGTTCAGTAACCTGAGGTCCAGAATGGGTCTGAGACCGCCGTCTTTCTTCGGCACCAAGAAGTAGCGGCTGTAAAAGCCCAACTCGCTCTCTGGGAAGGGAACTATTTCTATAGCCCCCTTTCTCAACAGGGTTAAAACCTCGGTTCGGAGGACATGTGCGTCGTCCGCTTGTACCGAAGTCTGAATGACCCCGCCAAACCGTGGAGGTCTTCTGGCAAATTGGAGCGAGTAGCCCTGGCTTATGACCTTCAGAATCCAATCTGACACGCCGGGGATGGCTTTCCAAGCCTCGGCCCGGGTGGCGAGAGGGAGAATAATATCGGATGACGGCCCGCTTAGAAGGGGGTCGAGCACCGCATTGGGTGGAAGAGGAAATGTGCTCTTTTGTGAAATATTTAAAAAATGGGTCGCCGTGAAAACGGCGGTTGGTGAGGGCGCAGCACATGTGGGCCCTATTACAGCAAGTTGTGTTTCTCCCGCGCCCAGATATAAACGAGGCGGAGGGGAGTTTGCACGGGAGCGTTTTTGGGGGGTCCGGCCGCGGCGGGACCTGCCCCAATCCTCTTCCTTCTCAGACTAGGATGACTTAGGGGTCACAGGGTCCAGCACAATCCTGGGCCGGGGTCCCTGGCGCCTGGGGAAGGAGGAGCGCTTAGAAGGGCGCGAGCGCTGGCGTTGCTCCTTGGGCGGTGCTGCTTGGGAAGCAGAAGGGGCGGGCTTGGTCTGCTGAGCCGGCGCAGGCCTGGGGCAGCTAGAGGCAGACACGGAGCTAGAGCGTTTCGGCAAAAAGTGTCTCATCGCCTGAGAGGACTTCTGCGCTGCAGTAAAGCGCTCTGTGAAACCCTCCACCGCGGGTCCAAAGAGTCCTGACGGGGACACGGGGGCATCCAAGAAGGCCGTCTTGTCCTGCTCCTTGATTTCCGTCAGATTCAGCCATAGTTGGCGCTCAAGCACAAAAAGGCTGGCCATTGACCTGCCAATGGCCTGGGCCGTGGCCTTCGTGGCCCGCAGGGCTAAGTCAGTAGCGCTGCGGAGGTCCTTAAAGGCAGGCGCATCAATACCGGACTCGTCCAGAGAACGGAGGAGTTTGGCTTGAAAAACCTGAAAGAAGGCCATAGAGTGAAGTGCTGAGGCGGCCTGGCCCGCTGAGGCGTAGGCTCTTCCTGCTAGGGTGGTCCTGCAGGGTTTGGACGGGAGGGCTCTCTTGGCTTTCCATCCCACGGCCGCGGGAGGGCAGAGATGAGCGGCCACTGCTTCGTCCAGGGGCGGCAGGTGTTCGTACCCTTTTTCCTCCGCGCCGTCAACGGCGGTGAGGGCCGAGCGGTGGATCATGTATAGGGGGGCAGAGTAAGGGGCGCGCCACGACTTTGTCAGCTCCTCGTGGACTTCGGGGAAGAACGGGGCGGAGCGCTGGCGAGGGTCCTGGCGGCGGCCTGGAAGAAACCACTCGTCCAGTCAAGGTCCAGTTCCTCTACGGCCGGCGAGCGCAGAGACGGTAAACTCATGCGTTCACAGTGTGGGCATGAGCCGCCGGCAAGCACGTCATCCGCGTGGGCAACGCCCAGACATCCAACGCACTCCCCGTGTCTGTCATCTTCGTGCAGCGGGGCTCTGCACGTAGCACAGTGGTGAGGCATTGAAAAATGCCGGTAGCGCCGTGAAAACGGCGATTGGGAGGCTCTTTAACGGCGAGGGCCGGGCTCGTAGCGGTGAAAACCGCTGGAAAGTTGCTCTGAGGCGCGGTAAGGTGACCGCGGGAAGACGCTCTCAGGGCGCGCCGGATGGCGGCAGGAGACACGCTGGGAAGCGGCCGGTTCGCGGGAGGCGGAGGCAGTCGGCGAGGGCGCGGGCGCTGCGAGGAGCCGGCGAGTCAGCTGGGTCCGCTGCGGGGCCTCTTCGACGGCGGCAGAGCTTCTTTCTCGGCGAGCAGGCTTCTGCGAGGATCAGCAAAGAGAAGTTTCAGTCGTCGCTGAAGGAGAAAGGACTGATGGCCTATGGCGAAACGCTCGCTTATATAGCACATTACCCCTCCCCTTTTGGCAGGAATGTTCGCGCGCTCTCTTCTCATAGGCCGCGCAGCTGAGCCGCGCCGCCATTGGTTCAACAACTTGTCTATGAGTGAACCAATGACGGTGCAGTTACACTGCGTTATTGAAAAGGCTTCAGTAGCGGGGAAAAAGGGAGACTTTTCCCCATTCGCAGTACGAGTGAAATATCGAAAGGGAGCTGTTCTTATGTCAGTGTAAAAAAATTCACACTCAGGGCCTTCAAGAAAATGGACAAAGTTCATCCTCAAAATCAGAAACAACACAGAACACACAGACAGAAATGAAGTGGCACATTTCCACCAATGCAAAAAACATCCACAATGCAAAATGATCATCATGCGCTAACGGAGGCAGCTGCGAGTAAACCTCACTCCTCTGATCTCAAGATGCTCTAGTGACTAACACTAGATGTTACAGCCTTTAGCCTCCTTGATAGAGTGTCCGACTCGCACGCCGGAGACCCTGGATTGAGGCCTGCGGGGCGAGTAGGACCTGGATAGCGGGGTTACACACACACACACACAGAATCAATGTGATTTATTTGTTCATTTGTTATTGCTGTTCAGTTCATTGCATTTTGATGTTCATGTCATGTATTTGTATTTAATATGTAATATTGTTCATTTCTGTTAATTTTTGTTCTGTTACAGTTAGCAACTGACGTGTAGATTAAATTTGTAGAAATATATGACAGATGATTGAAAAAATGATAAATTCTAAAGATTCCAACTTTTCTCTTTGTAACATAATGTAACATTATTGAAAAACAGATTTTTTGTTCAGTACAAAAATAGTTAAACTTTGACAAAAAGTAAGTTTTATTGTTGTAATTGTGATTTCATAATATTTAGATATGAATCCAACTGGAAAAACTTCTGTCTTTCAGTTAGTCAAATAGCAAATAGTGGAGCTCTGCAGCCATCTACTGGATAAAGTGATCATTTTTTATTCCAAAAGATGGGCAAAAATCTTACACTAAACCATCCCTGCATCCCAATGTGCATACTATCCACCCTATCTGCCCTAAATAGTATTGAATATTACTAGTGTCACATACTATTTAGGATGGATAGTATGCACATTGAGATGCAGACCATGTGTCACGAATCCGGTCTATAAACTTCAGTTCACTCACCAGCAGAGGTCACCAGCTTACCACATGGACTCATGCACTATACTAACTTTTGTACTTCACCCCGGACTACAGTTCCCATGATACATGGCGCTGATGACACACAGCTGTATCAAAGCCACTGGAAGGCAAGCCTGCTAGCCAAAAAAAACGTAATGCTAATTACGGCGGTACGCAGGGAAGGAGACCAGAGACTGTTTTTTGAATGGATGTCAATGAGAGGCTTCACTATGCTGATTAAACAGCTTTTGTGGGAAAATAGCTAATCAGACAGTCTGTTTGCCAATCTTCAGCATGTTTTACACTAGACAATACTTTAGTTGGGAACTATATGTAGATTTAGCTTGATAAAAATGTATTTTTTTTAAGAGAAGGCAGACTAGGGAATGTTGTTTGTTGTATTGCCTCGTTGACTGTTCTCCTGTTTGCCTTTGATTCTCTTACCTTGTCGTTTGCTTCTTGCCTAGAGCAGTGGTTTCCAAAGTGAGGGTCGTGAGACATCAAGCAAGGGGTCGTGAGATGATTTCCAGAAATCAAAAAAATATATATTTAATGATTAGAAATAGCATGTTTTATGAATAATTGTAACAAAATATTAAAAAATATGAGTTAAATTAAAAACAAAAACCATGCAAAAAAAAAAAAAAATGCCATCAACCTTTTGATTTTCCTTCCCCTCGACAGTGACTCCTGAGGTGATTACGACAGATTAACAATATATTAGCAACAGCATCAGTTGCAGCAGGTCAATTTACAGCACCATGTTAAACATTCAGACATGTGCACATAGGTAATTATTTAGGCTTTAAGCTTTGGATATTATTTTTGTCAAAATGAAACAAGTCAAGTTATTTATATAGTGCTTTTTACAATGCAGATTGTGTCAAAGCAGCTTTACAGTGATAACTGATATATAATTTGGCTGCACAGCATCTCTTAAAGAATAGTGTCAATGATGGCAGATCAAAGCACTGTTGAATAAATGTCAAGAATACCAAATTGAATATTGAATATCAAGGGCCAAGTCAAATGTCAAGTGTCCCCAACTAAGCAAGCCAAAGGCGACAGCGGCAAGGAACCCAAACTCCAACAGGTGACATCAGGTGGCAAACAAGTGGCAAATAGGTGTTAAATGGAGAAAAAAACCTTGGGAGAAACCAGGCTTAGTCGGGGGGCCAGTTCTCCTCTGGCGAGCAGTGCTTTGTTTTATGATTCAGGCTGCTATCATAAGTCTGATAGGACCGCAACATTCAAAGTATTTATTTCAGTTCCATCCAGTCGAGGATCGTATTCATCACACCAGTATGGATGGTTTGTTGAGGAACTGTGCTACTGGCTGTCGTGTCGATGAGGCCTTCACAATGGATGATCTAGTTGACTCGATCTCTGCTGATACTTCAGGGCTGCGTTGTGGTCGTGTTAGGGCACCGGTCTCAACTGGATACGGCCCAGATCCGGTTGACTGCGGTAAAAACTGCTGGACTGCATCCGATCCGTGTGCCGTGTGAACGCTCTAAAATACGGAAAAAATATGCACCGCATATGCACTACAAACAGAGTATGTGTGAAAAAGGTGTTAGTGCGTGTGCGCCATTGCGCACAACCTTTGTATACTTTAACCACCTCCGAGGATAGTGAGGGTCGTGAGTCACTGGCATCGGGGTCATGGGCTGGAAAGTTTGGGAACCCCTGGCCTAGACTATTGCTTATGTTATCGGATTACCTCTCTCGTCAAGCCCTCTGGATACTGGATACTGTTTGCCGATTGAAGACCCACGCCAGCCCTAGGATTATTCTTTGCCTTTCCTGAAATGTGTCGTTATCTGACCCTTGCTTGTTTTCTGACCATGCTTCTTTAATGAAGCCATGCACATGGATCCGTACGTCTCCTGCTCTGTTCAATCCATAACACCATGACAAATTATCCATATTATCACCATGAATGAAAGTTACAAACGTGGGTCATTTATAAAGTGAACCTTACATTAAAGGCTGTTTTTGTATAAAAACCTATTTAATTTTTTTTTTTTAATTTATTTATATAAATCACAAAGCCTCCAAAAGCTGCACAAATGTGGAGGAAAAAGTCAAGTGTTGTGGGAGGATTCAAACAGATCAGATGAACTTGAGTGTCTCTCAGAGTAAAGTCTTTTTGGGTCAGGCTCTTCGCTAAACAAAATGTTTCACGTGTTTGTTTTGTTCTGTTTGTGCTGCTGGACTAGTAAGTTATAAAAGCATTTTAATTTCTTTCCACTTCACTGATAAAATAATAATAATAGTGTTGATTTGGTTCAGATTAGTTAGAGGATTTGCATTTAATGTTCTTCCCAGATCAAATAAAACAGATATTATTGTGAGACTTTTCAGAGCAAAATAAACGTGAAGTTACAGACAGACAACACTGTAAAGATTAAATTTCTGGTTCATGCATTCTGTAAATTGATGTCAAAGCATTTTATTTTGCATTTCTGCTGCTGTTTGGGATGTTCAATTCACAGTTCACTTTGAATGTTCAGATTTCACTTCAAATATGTGAAATCTCTTTCTGTCCCTGTTCTCCAGTTGTGTTTGGTGATTCAGTGTCAGTGATGGAGGGAGATTCTGTCACTCTAAACACTGATCTTACTGAAATATGTGAAGACGACGACATACTGTGGAAATATGGAGCTGAAAACTCTCTAATAGCTGAAATCAATAAAGAGAAACAAACCTTCCCTGATGGGAGATTCAGAGACAGACTGAAGCTGGACAATCAAACTGGATCACTGACCATCACAAACATCAGGACTGAACACACTGGACACTATGAACTAGAGATAAATGGACCCAGGTGGTCATCAAAAACATTCAGTGTTTCTGTCTATGGTGAGTAGAGATCATTTTCAAAAATTCTTGTTTTATTAAAGAAATACTCATTGACCGATCAACACACTAAACACTCATTAGAACACACTACACAAAATATAAGATTGCTGTAGATTTACCCATATTTCTGTTTATTATTTTCTAGCTTGTCTGCCCATTCCTGTCATTATCAGAGATTATTCACAAAATCTTTCATCACCATCAAGCCAGAACTGTTCATTGGTTGTGTTCAGCTGTGAATAGTGAGTCATGTGACTCTCTCCTGGTACAAAGGAAACAGTTTATTGTCCAAGCATCAGTGTGTCTGATCTCAGCATCAGTCTCTCTCTACCTCTGGAGGTGGAATATCAGGATAAAAACACCTACAGCTGTGTGCTGAACAATCCCATCAGCCACCAGATCAAACATCTCAACATTACCCAAGTCTGCCAGATTCACTCAGGTACGAAAGTGGTGATAGTAGTGATTATTTATTCAGCCGATCTGTTTTTGACTCTAAAATAAATCATCACTGATCTCAGTCTTGTTCGAGGTCAGACTGACAGACTCATTTTGTCCATTACAGATCAGCGTCTACCTTTATGGTTAACATAGTGCGTGAATATCTCTGCTGCCTGCTGGATCTCTGGTGATTGTAGCAAATGTGGTCCTGGGATCTGCTGCATCTGCAGGAAAGTATAGAAAATCAGGCCTGAGGAATATCGCAACTAATAAACAAATAATGCAACCTTAGTTCACAATTTAACACCTGTGATTACTTGTCTAATGCAGTTCAGACACAGGAAGACAGAACTCATTCAGCGCTGTGTAAACCAACAACACGACAAAAGGTGAGAAGCTGCAAGAAGTTGCAATCAGTGTGACTGAAATTTGTAGCATCATACGTTTATTTATCGGCTGAACCGTCATTATCATTACCTCCACTATATACAGAGCAGATCAAAATAATATAGTTAAAGCTGGTGATTATTGATATTTGTTTATTGTGCATACATGTGAATGTCTTAAAGTAACATTAGGATACAAATAATTACTATAACCACAGAAACACTTAGAAAAATAATAAATTATTAATGCATACTGTAAATGTATCCCGTGTTATGGGAGCAATACTCCTTCCCTCCTTCCCTTGGGTTAAAAATGTAGCCCAATTAAAAAAAAAAAAAAAAAAAAAAATTTAACCCAGCAGATGGGTTGTCCATATTTGACCCAAAAATGGACAATGGGTTGGGTTAAAACAACCATGCCTTTTTTATTTATCATGCTGTAATTTTCGTTATTTTTCTGACAGCTAGGTGGTGCCAGAGCATTACTATTTTTTGGTAGTAATGCTCTGGCACCACCTAGCTGTCAGAAAAATAACGAAAATTACAGCAAGTGTTCATTAAGCTGGCAACGAAATTTGGTTTTAATTTTACTTAACTGTTTTTACTGCCATTTTTAACGGGTTTCCCTTTACATATTTATTTAAGGTTTTCATATCTTGAAGTTTGTTTCTTTGATGTTTTAATTCTATTACCCTATAGAAAACTGGCAGTGCACCTTGCATACTGAAAAAAAAAACATTGTAATTATTACTTAAGTTTATGGAAATTTGGGGGGTTTTAAGAATGCACTGAATGGATCCACTTCACAAAGCATTATTTTATTTTTATGCAGAGACTAGTTAGTCTATTAGTAAAATCTGTTGATTTTAGCCATCTTTATATGCCAACGGTGACAGTTTAAAAATGTAAAAAAGCACTTCTGTTTTTTTTGTTTGTTTGTTTGTTTGTTTTTTCTCAAGTCTCAAGTTTGCATGCCTGTAACTCAAGAAGTATTAAAGATATCCTTTAATTCTGGTTCTCGGCAAACTTTCCTTTTTGTATCTGCATTTTAAAGGTACTTAGTGGTTCAATCCCAGAGATATGGAGATTTTAAGTCTAATGACTGCTAATCGACACATAGGTGCAACATTACTTACGGTCAAAAAATTAGAGTACACAGTTGTGCTACATTGCTAATAATAGTTTCAAGTTCACACTTACAAATGATCAAATAAAAGCCTAAAATATGCATATTTGGCATGCTTTCTGAGGGGAGGGCTCTGAGCTCGGAATTTGGCCCGAACCCAGAGTACTCCCCCTGTACCTCTAGCTGGGAATAGGAACAAGCTGAGAGTGAGGAGATGGGGTGGTGGAGGGATGCAAAAACCTGCAGAGGATCATAGATGAGTCGGCTATGAATATATATATCCTCTCAAGCTGATCATTTGAACATGCTCCTCTCGAACTTTGTTTATAAAACATAATTTAAAGTATTCAGTACTGAAACAAATAAATTACTTAATAGAAACTATAATAAGGTGTCATTGTAAAGGTTGGTTTGAGTACATTTGAAGCAAAATTGTATTATTCTATTATTTTTTTTATTATTTTTTTTTTATGTTGTTCCTAATAGAGTTTGTGTTTCCTTGCAGAAATCAAAGACGGAGGCTGTGTACGAAAACGTGCCCAAAAAGCGATGATCAAATAATGTCTCTATTCAGATTTATTCTCTGACAGGATGACATTTTTTTATATATATTTTATTATATATCATACATAATTGACACTGTATCATGTAGTTCTGAATAGTTTCATCGTGTTTTGTGGCCTCCAGGACATACAATGTCATCCTGTCTTGTCATCTCATCAGCTACGTCTGGGTTTCAGATCTCCTGGCTCCACTGTTGGTTGTTGGGAGTATTGGCTCCTCCCTTGCTCCTCCCTCCATTGTTTCTGCCATGGGCCTTCGTACTAACTGTGATTTCCTCCTGACACCAAACTGCCTTTAAAACTGCCCTTTATATTAATTAAAGCTGCTGTATTATTTGAGCAGATACCTTTCTCTCGTCATCCTTTGTGAACCAATTTGTCACATATCTATTGCAATAAGACCTAAATCAAATCAAGCAAACAAAGGTGTATTACTTAATATGATAAAATAACAATGAATCAAATTAAAATGAATGGTTTTGGATTTAAAATCATAATTTCTAGTGAAAAGAATATGAAAATGTTATATTAGTGTGCATGAATAGGGTAACAGCCTATTGAGCAAATTTAAGTATCACATACTCCCACAGGTCAGAATACATTTGCTCCTAAAACTACTATACTATTGGCATTTTATATTTATTTGCATGCATTAACAATTAAACATATATTTTGTTATTTTCACTTGTTCGCACACTTGAATTATCAGTAATAGTTATCAGTTGTAGAAGTTTTCAGTTTTGGTAATAAAAGTTTTCTTGCAGATAAATACATAATGTCTGCACAGTCTTCTTTATTAACTAATGCTGGAAACTTGACCTTACATAATAATTCATAATGAAGCTCTGTGTGTCTAGTAAACACACTTGAACAAGCTAATCAATGTGGGCATATTAGAAACTTTCAGACAGGTGTTTTGGAGCTGGTTTGAGCTCAACTCTGCAGGACAATGGCCCTTCAGGACAGAGTTTGGAGACCTCTGGTCTAGGACATTATACTCCCCATATATTTTGATAAGATGGAGTTCATAAAATTGCAAAATGAATTACTTCTAGTATTTAAGTACATTAAGTACTATTACTCAAGTAAAATTGAAAAAGAGTAATATTTTATTAGGGTATTTAGTGTACTTTTTTTTGTACTTCTTCCACCACTGCCCACTTCAAACCTCTGTGCATCCAGTGAATCACACCACAAGATGGCGTCATGAGCCATCAGAAAAATCAGAGTCTCTACTTCTGTCATGTTTGCAGTTTGTTTTTTTGGTTTTAAAGAAATTTGGTGTTTGTAGCGCTAAAGCAAATCCTCCTCCAAATGTGGAATTGATCATGGGCACTATTAGCCATCAGAATGTCCACATCAAATTTTTGTAGACTTATTTTAGTATACTATCCGGGTACTTTGGGGATACTCATTTCAGTGCACCTTCCCTTCAAAGGTTCTCCCCTCAGTGCCCTTTTTTTTTTTTTGGTTTGGGTTTTTTTGGTTTCAACTGACCCTTGAAATGTCTGTGCACATCAGTGATGGCAGTATGCAAATTGGGAAGCACCAACAGACTGTGTCCCTGAGATGAGATAACAAAACCAATACTGGGATAGTGGGGACCAAATATGGTTCTTCTAATGGCATCACTGTGAAAACCCACTTTTGGAGCCTTTTTTAAAGAGTGTTTTAGGCTGTACATCATACCTCCCTCCCCATACGTATACAACCTAGTTATGATCATTCCATATTTTTAAAATCCCCTGACAATAAACAGCCCATACAAAGGGCTGGGAAATTAATTTATTGCTATTGCACATTTTTTATTCAAAATATTGAATATTTTTTTAAAATTGACAGTTTGACACTCCCATTTTGACTGTCTGTGGTGATGAGGTGTCATCCCTTCTTTCACTGTGGGGTGATGCATAAATGCAGACTGACAAAGTTGCTGCAGCTACACATTTGTTGCATCTCAAATCAGCTTGTGAATCACAATCTAAATGTGTTTTGGATGACTTTTTAGTGCAGTTGATCACTGCTATCAATAAGATTTTGTGCATTTTTAATGGAGGCCAGCTAGTGAGTGAGAGCTGTATTGCCTCAGTCTCACCTCACTCCCCTGACCTCAAAAGGTGCACCAGTGACTGGTTTTAAAGGAACACTCCACTTTTTTTGAAAATAGGCTTATTTTCCAACTCCCCTAGAGTTAAACAGTTGAGTTTTACCGTTTTCAAATCCCTTCAGCAGATCTCTGGGTCTGGCAGTACCACTTTTAGCATAGCTTAGCATAGTTCATTGAATCTGATTAGACCGTTAGTATCTCGCTCAAAAATGACCAAAGAGTTTCAATTTTTTTTCTATTTAAAACTTGACTCTTCTGTACATCATGAACTAAGACCGATGAAAAATGAAAAGTTGCGATATTCTAGGGCGATATGGCTAGCAACTATACTGTCATTCCAGCGTAATAATCAAGGAAATTTGCTGCCATACCATGGGTGCAGCAGGCACAATGATATTACGCACCGCCTGTGAGCCATGGAGGGTGCCTTGCAACCATGGAGACATTTGTGAGAGACGCTGCGTATTATCATTGCGTCTGCTGCACCCATGGTATGGCAGCAAAGTTCCAGCAAACGTTACACAAACAAAGCTAAGACACAATGGTAACATGAGGGCTATTTATACACAGAGACTAATGAAACCTGGACCAGGTCCTCCCCAAAATAAAAACTCCAGGGGAACTTGGACAGACATGATGTGATGGGGCTCTTGGGTGAGGCAAACATAATGGCTGGAGACTCTTGCAGGCATGATGTAAAGAGGCTCAGGCATGGAAGCCATGACAGCTGAATGCTCAGGCACAACAGCCATGATGGCTGGAGACTCTGGCATGGCGGCCATGACAGTTGGAGGCTCTAGCTTTGCGGGCATGATGGCTGAAGTCTCCGGTGCGGCGACCATGACAGCTGGAGGTTGTCTTGATCGATGACTTATGCATGGCGGCCAACATGGCTGATGACTCCGGCGTGGTGGCCATCTTGGCTGATGACTTCGGCTATGACATAAAGAGGCTCTGGTTTGGTGACCATGTCATGAAGAGGCTCTGGCTGGCGGCCATTTCGTGAAGAGTCTCTTGAGTGGCGGTCATGATATGTAAGAGGCTCTGGCGTGGTAGCTATCTTGTCTGAAGACACAGGCATAGCAGCCATCTTGTACAAAGACACAGGTGTAAATGGCATTCTTGTCTAAAGAAACAGGCAAAGTGGCTATTTTGTCTAAAGACAGGCATAGCAGGCATGACGTGAACAGTCTATGGCTTGGCAGGCGAGACGTGAAGAAACTCTGGCTTGGCTTGACTTGACAAATTGAAACATGAATATAGCCCTCATGTTTCATTGTTCTCTTGTCTAGCTTTGTTCCCTGCAACCACAGCTGGTGAGTGCTATGTTCATGTTTGTTTGTTTGGTATTTTTTTATGTTTGGATTCATGTTGGTAATGTAAATAAACTGGACATGGGTTCTTCAAGCTCGCCTCCAGTGGACATTTATTACTCTATCATAAAAATACACGTACTTGTAGGTTTAAAATTCTACGTATGGCACTTTAATTGTTCAAAAACTAAAGTGTGCCATGAGACACAAAAGTGATTGTGCAAAACACAGTGTGGACAAGTGGAAATATTCTCACTTAGATCAGATTCTAATCAGATATACAAATAATCATATTTGGATTTACAGTGTGAACATGGTTCCACTGATGTCAACAACAGGTCCCAGTGAGAACCTACTAAACCTTGAAAAATATGTAGTTATTGTCTTATAGTTGTGACATAAAAGACATCAATAAGTGTGCAGAATGAAAGGTTGGACACCACAGAGTGTTTTTTTTTCCTTCACGTGGGTGGAAATTTCACACAGCCCCTTACTGAGACCTTGCCAATAGCTCTCATTTTGCAGCTACATATTCAGTTAATTTATAATAAAATGTGAAATAGTATCAAGTAAGTGAAATATGATCATTGTGTTTCTATTATTTCTCTTATATCTCCCTCTCTGTCAACACTTTCTCATCATGGTTCAATATTTCTATAGATTTAAGTGTCTAAGTTGTGCATAAAAGCAGGAAGAAGGCCTTCACCTCATGCTCTAAATTTCTCTTGTGCACAAGCTGCTTCTTGTCCACCAAACAGACCAAACCATGTTTTTTGAAGAAAACAGACCACAGCAGCTTTCAGTTTGACTCAGATGATGAACCTCAGAAAGACGTCAAGAGATGAAGACATTTTTAACTTTGTATTTTGGATTTTCCATACACAAGAGTTGAATAAACAACAAATATTTTTAAATCAAAAGAGTTACATTTTAACACAATATTCTTACTTTTATGTGTTTAACACAGACAACTATAGCTGAAAAAAGAAGTTAATCGATAAACATGAATAATGTCTTCCACCATTATGAACACTTCATATGAATTTTCATATGTATATATATATATATATATATATATATATATATATATATATATATATATATATATATATATATATATATATATTCATAACACATTCAGAGCATGTGAACTAAGAGCGCCCAAAATGTGTGGTGGGAGGATCAAACACAAGACTGACAGCTTGATAGTTTTCAGCCGACAGTCTGATTAGACTTTTCACTGAACTATTTAAGGAAATGTTTCACGGTTTTGTTTTGTTATGTTTGTGCTGCTGGAGTCTGATGGGTAAGTTATAAAGCATTTTTACTATGTAATTTCTTTCGGTTTCAGGGCAATCACATGTACCATACTCAAATGAATCGATATCATGAGATTTGCTTAATTTGAACTCAAGTCTCTGTCTTAATTGTAGTTGTAAATTTTTATTGTGACAGTAAATTCCTCCTGCTCAGAAAGCCAAAACCTTCACTGTAACACTTTCAAATCCCAGTCGTCTTTTGTTATTTTAAATATCTTAATTTCAAAACTAATCTAACAATTTCTCAAAAAATATTTTTTAAATACTCCTGTATCATCATAACTACAAGAAACTTCAATGGACAAAACCCTACGATCCAGTCAGCCTGTTTATCTATTGATCTCAGTGGTTCTTTATTTAAAAAAAAATCTGTTGAAATTTTATAAATGATGTGATTTTTTTTACTAGAAAATTTTAAAAGATATATAATATCAAATTATTGGTTCATCCTTGTCTGTCTTTTCGTTTCATACTTTTCAATTTGATTTTGTGCCTTTGCTGCTGCTCTGGATGCTGCTGCTCTAGACTAAATCTACTGCTGATTTCAGGCTTTAGAGACCATTAGAAGCTTTAATATGTTCTTGTATGTTCTTCAGGTGTTCTTGGGGCAGATACAATTGAAAAAAAGTCAGTGATGGAGGGAGATTCTGTGCTTCTACACTCTAATATTACTGTATTACATGGAAATAACATCATTTTGTGGACATTTGGAGCTGAAAACTATTCAATAGCTAAAATTATAAGAAACAAAGAAATCTTTTCTGCTTTTAATGGTACCGATGGGAGATTCAGAGACAGACTGAAGCTGGATGATCAAACTGGATCTCTGACCATCAGAAACATCTCAACTGAACATACTGGAGTTTATCATCTAGAGATAAGGGGAGCGAAACTGACAACAAAAACATTCAATGTTTCTGTCTACGGTAAGTAGAGATGATCAGTCCTGTCTTTTATATATTCTTATTTTATGAACATCCACATATATTTTCCATCTATATTTTATTAACTATTTACATGTGAAATTATTTTATAATTTAAGATTATAGACACACTCATTTATCCATATTCCTCTTATTCTCTGATGTTTTTCAGCTCGTCTGCCTGTTCCTGTCATCAGCAGTAACTCTTCACAATGTTCTCCATCATCATCATCAAATTGTTCATTGGTGTGTTCATCTGTGAATGTGAGTCATGTGACTCTCTCCTGGTACAAAGGAAACAGTTTATTGTCCAGCATCAGTGTGTCTGATCTCAGCATCAGTCTCTCTCTACCTCTGGAGGTGGAATATCAGGATAAAAACACCTACAGCTGTGTGCTGAACAATCCCATCAGCAACCAGACTCAACATCTGGACAACATCACTCACCTCTGTCACACCTCATGTTCAGGTGCGTCAATGCTGATATTAGCATTTATTTACTCACCTGATGTGTTTTGTCGTAGATCAGACTGACATATTTTTGTCCTTACAGAACCAGACCCAAACTCTACTTCACAACAAGACTCACCCCTAAAAGTGCTGATTTCTGCTGCTGCTGGATCTCTGTTGATCGTTGCAGTCATTGGGATCTTCTGCATCTACAAGAAATGTAAAAAAACTGATCAAGAAGGCAAGTGTTACCTACTGCTTTTTTATATATATAATACTACTGTATTAAACATTTTATAAGTATCTTATAAGATTAAAGATTCAGCCCTCAGCTGGTGTTCAAATGAACATTTCTGTGAATGATAATGTTTAATTTGTTGAGCTTCAATGTAAATTATGAGTTAAGAATATTGTCCTAAATATAAATATAAAGCATAGTCTGCTAAGGGCTTTTTATGTATGTGTGAAACCATTATAATGGCAAATCCATAAATGCTATTTAAAAAATTGCAGTATGTTCTGGGTTTGATTTTACTTGAGTTGATATTGTGTTAGTTTTTCACTGTTCCCACAGTTTACTCAGTGTGCCGAACTCAAACCCTGTTGTAAAGATTGATGTATGAAAAGATTACCACCATGCCTGTTTCATTACCCAACACCATGTGGTTTATTATGCTCACACCATGCCTCCTGCTCTCACTTCCTCTGCCTGTCGTATATATTGTCCAAGAAGGCCATTTTTAAATGCACTTTCTGTCCCATATTGGGTAATGTTCACACCATGAATGTTCACGCCCAGTATGAATAGCTCCATAGAGAACACATGGTACTCTCTTCCCCAAGGCTCTGTCTTGGCCCTCAGGATCTCAGGGCCTCATTTATAAAATGTTGCATAGAAACAGTCCAACATTTGATGTTACGATCATTTCTCATTACGATCAAGTGCGTGTGATTCATAGAATGAAAGTACACACAGAAAACGAGTGTACGCCTGTCTTTTAGATGTGTTACGGCCAGCACGTTTCAAGCCACAACATAACAATAACAATAATCACAAATAACAAACATAAGTCTAGGGAAAAATAAAGTATCAAAGGAAATAACAAAATAACAATAACTGAATCTTAAAACTACAAGATATAAGAAATGTATAACTAAAGAAAAAGAGAGAGAGAGAGATGTCAAAAGCAGCTCCTGGGAGAACCACCCCACCAAGAGAGCTGACCTCAATGAACAACCCTGAGTCCTTATATAGTCTACACCCCTAATCGTTATTAATTAAGTAGTTAAACTCCCAGAGTCTGCCACCAACAGGTAGGGAGAACACTCAGGGTCGTCACAGATGTGAAATCTGTAAATCACAAATGATCTTGAACTTGCACACAGCTGAATAGTTTCAGTTCCCTGCATTGTAAACGATAACTAATTAATGTCATTTACATGTAAAAGATCACCAGTCATCGTCCAAATCCTTTAATTTAGAATGCGAGCTGCAAGAATAGCTTAGATTTCCAAAAATCTGCAGTAATCTGACAAGGAATAGTGCATACATCTGCTCAGACCCTGACGTGGCGCTAAGCACTTTCCATGTCAAAGATCGTTTTTTTATAAAGCGTTGGCATATACAGTACAGTCCAAAAGTTTGGAACCACTAAGATTTTTAATGTTTTTAAAAGAAGTTTCGTCTGCTCACCAAGGCTACATTTATGTAATTAAAAATACAGTAAAAAACAGTAATATTGTGAAATATTATTACAATTTAAAATAACTGTTTTCTATTTGAATATATTTCACAAAGTAATTTATTCCTGTGATGGCAAAGCTGAATTTTCAGCATCATTACTCCAGTCTTCAGTGTCACATGATCCTTCAGAAATCATTCTAATATGCTGATCTGCTGCTCAAGAAACATTTAATGTGTACAATTGTACAAAATATTTGTGTACAATATTTTTTTTCAGGATTATTTGATGAATAGAAAGTTCAAAAGAACAGTGTTTATCTGAAATCTAATCTTTTGTAACATTATAAATGTCTTTACTGCCACTTTTGATTGATTTAATGCATCCTTTTCATTTCTTTAATTTCTTTTCAAAAAAATAAAAAATAAAAATTCTTACTGACCCCAAACTTTTGAACGGTAGTGTATAATGCTACAGAAGCTTTGAATTTCAGATAAATGCTGTTCTTTTGAACTTTCTATTCATCAAGGAATCCTGAAAAAAAAGTACACAACTGTTTTCAACATTGAAAATAATCATAAATGTTTATTGAGCAGCAAATCAGCATATTAGAATGATTTCTGAAGGATCATGTGACACTGAAGACTGGAGTAACGATGCTGAAAATTCAGCTTTGCATAACAGGAATAAATTACTTTGTCAAATATATTTAAATAGTACACAGTTATTTTAAATTGTAATAATATTTCACAATATTACTGTTTTTTACTGTATTTTTAATTAAATAAATGTAGCCTTGGTGAGCAGACGAAACTTCTTTTAAAAACATTAAAAATCTTAGTGGTTCCAAACTTTTGGACTGTACTGTATTTAAGCGTACACACACTCTAAGATCAAATCTGTGCATATACACGCTTTATAAATGAGGCATCTGGTCTCTTCAGTTCTTCCTGGGTTTCCACCTCTACCACCTCTACCGCCTCTGTCTGTCGTGCCCCTGGGGTCAATTGGACTCCATATTATCAATTGGACTCCAGGGATTCACCATGGCTACTCCCTCCATTGGCTCTACTGTGGACCACCCAAGGAGCATAGGGTGCTTCTCAATATCCCTCCTTTCCCTCGCTCCTCCGTCCTCCATCCTATGACCCGGAAACCTATCGAGCTCAGCCATCTTGAAGGACATCTCAATTCTCTAATTGCACCTCAAGGAGGTGAGGATCTAGGAGTGAGGAGGCTTCCTGAGTAGTTATGTGGGAGGATACAGAGGTGCATCCTTTGCAGAAGTCGTTCTTGTCGAGAAACCTGACGCACGCATACATTCTCCTCCCCCTTCATATATGTCACAAGAATTTAAATGTATGCTTTAATGTATGCAGTTTAAATGAACTTTACATCTCACACATTTCAACGGGGCATCTTGCTTTATTAATATTTCTTACATATTTTTTAAATAACTAAACTTTACAACATATGGGCAGATCCCTCGTGCACAGCTGATGACGCTTTGAAGTGACGCTAAAGGGAGCGAGAATATAATTTCACTTGATTCAGTTCCTCTGTCCTCGAGTCTTTTGCTTGTGTCCTTGAAAGGAAGCGAGGAAAGGAAACAAGGATACACAAATAAGAATTGAGAAGCACCCAGTGTTTAAGGTCATTTCCTGGATCCGCCCTCTTCCTGGATTGTCACATCTCTGTGTTCTCTTCCTGAGCATTTTTATTATTTCAGTGGTTGTTCTGTACAACATGTGCATAAGCAATGCTTCTATTGTGTGTTTCTGCTACTTCTTCAGCTGATCCAGAGATTCTGTACTCTTTCCGAAGATGCGTAATAGTGCCCCCTACCATATAATAATGACAACATGAATTACTGAAATTCTGTCAATGAAGGAGAAGCGTTGTATCATAAAAAGGGAAAAATTTTCACTGGTGGGGATTTATTGTGATGACCTGATCTCTTTGAAATTAAACAATAAAACTCAATCTATTATTATGTATCTTTAAACAGTCCAGACTCGTAATGAAGAAATAACTTATGCTGAGACAATGTTCTACAAAAGAAATTCACAAAAATTGGTAAGTTTAATCTCTGCATTTAGTCTGTGTCACTTTTGTCTTCGTCTGTATACCTATCAATCACACCGCCGCATCACATCAGATATTTATAAAAGCTATAACTTTCACTGAAAACTTCACTAGCAATATGTTTAAATAACTGTAAATAAGTCTTTAGTCAGTAAGCATGATTAAAAAATTATTAAAACAAAAGAAAACATTAATTCAACAAGACTAATAAGTGTGTTGTTATTGCTAGCAATGACAGTCAAACCTGCTGTGTATAACACCATGGCGGCATTTACACTGTCCATCTTTGTTACAGCAAAATCACATAACAGATCTGATTTTTGTGTAAACATTGCATCATTACTATTTCACACTGAATCTCAGTCAATCTTCTGAATGCTTTTTTAACATTTAAAATAATATAACTTATGTGTTTTTTTTTTTTTGTTTGGTCTTTTTACAGGAAGTTGAAGAGGAGCCTCATGTTGTGTATACACCTGTTGTACAGAGAAGATGATCAAACTTCAATCTTTTTCTAAGTCCCAAATACAGCTGTGCGTGTGTATCGACACATGTACCCAAAAAAAAAAAAAAAACATTTTCAGGCATTGCATGACATATGGCAAGGCAATGTAGCATCACTTTCCCTCTCAGGGAACCAGAGTACATGTGTGATCTGAGACTTTCCCTTTCAAGAGGAACTCCATGCTGTGTCATGACATTGCAAAGCTAAGGTCAATGTTAATATATCGCCATACTGCAGACAGGCTTGGTTGTGAATGTAAACTAATTGAGACCATGCTTCATTCTACAAAATGTGGTTCGATCTCTTAGACAAACATATTCTGCATGAGAATTATGTATTGCTGTATGCTTGTGTTCAATGTCTTTTCACAAGTTTGTCTCTGAGGTGTGAACAGTGTGTCTGTGTCAGAGCATGAGGTTTAAGGTGTTTTTTTTTTTCATTTCTGCCCGTAAGATGTTCACAGTCTGACTTCTGCAAAAGAACTTTACCATGAATGACTAATTCTGGCCTTCAAACATTGTGTTGGACAACAGGGGCCAGTCAAAAATCTGTAGGTAGAAAATCTGACCAACATAATGGGGTCGTAGTACAAATACATCTTGTGACCCAGGTGGAAAAAAAAAAAGTAATATACTTAATATACTAAGGCCCGGTTTCACACACAGGGCTTAGACTAAGACAGGATTAGGCTTTAGTTCAATTAGGACATTTAGGTAGCTTTTATAAACGTGCCCTAGAAAGACACATTGCTGGAGTGCATCTTGATACAATATGGTAAAAATCGCATTCCGGGGGGTAAAATCCAAGTCTTTGGCGGGGCTCCCCTGGTAAAATTCGCATACCAGGGGCTAAATATCACATTATTTGGGGTTTATAACCCACGACAACAGTGTAAAAGTAGCCTAAATCCACGGGAAAACCTTGGACTTGGCAACACTGTCTAGGACTAGCTTAAGCCTTGTCTGTGAAACCAGGGGTTTATTCTTCTTAAGATCATCCGAACTGTGTTATTTTGAGATGTCATGAATATGAACTAAAATGTGCTTTAACATACTATCTCTGTATTAAAAAGTGTATTTAGTTACTACTTGTAGTACACTTGAACCCATATTTTTATACACTCAAATATACTCATAAACACGCTTATGAATTATTTAAAATAACATATAATATACACAAAATTAATTTATAATGTATTGCCCACATATTTTTATACATTAAATAATTCATTTCAAATGTACTATGTTAATATTCCCTTTATATAATATACTTAACCACATGTATCTTTAAATGGTATCTTTAAATAGTACTGTCATGTGAAATAAAGAGGATTCAATAGTGAATGCAGCAAATATCAGTTTATTAAGAAAAATGGCAGCAGGAATGATAGCAAGGGTCAGACATCATGGGTGCAGATGATTATTTCTTGGTAGGGCAGAGACTGCAATGGGCAAACCAGTCCAAAGATCCCCACAGATAATCCAAAACTTCCTCAACAGTAAAAATCTCCAGAACAGGAACGAGTGACTCAAACACAGCCAAGAAAAACACTACATGAGCACCAACAATCTGACAACACAGGACAAAATGCACAGACATTAAATAGTGACGCTGATCAGCTCATCAGCAGCAACACACTCACAGAGAGGCAGAGTGAACCAGTGAACCGTGACAAGTACACTGTTATATTAGTAGCTCTTTCCCCCCCCCCCCCCCCACATTAATATATATAAAATTTAGCAGATTAAGTACTTTATGCTAAAAGTATACTTACTGTGAAATTGTGAATTTTACTCAGGAAGTTGTGATTTCCAAATTACAAAAGAAAGTATAGGAAGGCCGGGGACGGTTGTAACACGGGTTATTTATACCAGCAAACATTCACTAAAGTCACAACAGATTATGTTTGTGAATACTCGCCATTACACAGATTCACAGTTTTGCTAAATATCTGTTGTGTGTATACTGGCATTGCATGCTTTCTGAGAGACGTGCGTCTCGAAAGTGTAAGTTAACGTGATCATTTTGTTTTCATCAGCATAAGTTTGAAAATCACATTCACTGGTTCAGACGCATGTCATTGAGAATTCACTATGAATATTCACAAAGCTAGAATGCTGTGCTTTGCAATGATAGGACTACAACTTGAGGTGAGAAGAAGCAGCAGTCGTCTAGAAGCGAGCTGAAAAAAGGTACTTTTTTTTGTCTGTAGCTCAAAATGACCCTGTGTGCATTCTGACTCATTTTGCCAGCACAGGTCACATTTTTATAGCCTCAACAGGATTTAGACATGTATCATATTATGACTTGATAGGACTTGGATTTTCTCTAAGAACAAAATGAAAGAACAATCATGGATTCTAGTCACACGATGTTGAAAAAAAAAAAAAATCATGAATGGAGAAAATCATGAAGTCAACTTACACATTCTGAGTGTGGTCGTCTGCCGAAAGCTTGTCATTTTAATTTATAAAGTTTTAAATATGGATATTTTTATTACAAAAATGCATCCCTTTGCTTGAGAAGGCTTTATCAACCCCCTGGAGTCATATGGATGCATTTTCTTTTTGCCTTCAAAATCTGGGCAGCCATTCACAACCATCATAAACCTTGGAGGACTAAGAATATTTTTAAATATATCTCTGTGTTCATCTGAAAGAAGATAATCATTACACCTATGGTTTGAGGGTGAGTAAATCATGAAATAATTTTTATTTTTGTGTGACCGGTCCCTTTAATCACCCCACTGCATGCTGCATGGGTCAGGGCAGGAATGCAAAACTTAGCTTAAAGGTCAAGTAACTGATACAAGTTACATATCGCATTAGATGTCATTTACACTGAAAATACAACATTGTTAAAAAAAAAAAAAAAAGTAATAAAAACACCTGGAGAAACTGATCAGGTGAGCATTTATTTATGGAATTTTCCAGAGAAGCAAGGCATTAGAGGTTTTGTTCCCATTGGTGAGAAACTGATCAGCAGCACTTCAAACACATTTTGTTCAGTTTTGTGGTCACACAATTAAGATATAAATAAAGTAAAAAAAAAATAAAATGTACAAATGTATTTTATAATTTAAAAAAAAGGCAGTTTGCCATTTAAGATGGTTAAAAAGGCAATCCGCTTGTTAAGTTGTGACGCGAGGAATGCCGTTACTGGGTCCAAGCCTCGACTCGTTTCACTTGAGAATGCCATCTCCACAGCCATTTATGAGAGCTATTTATTCATATTAAACATTTAAACATTTTAAATACTTACAGTCTACACAACAGTGTAGACTGTACAGACTTACAGTCTCCGTGCTCACAGCGTCACAGACATTAATATTTTAACGATTTATAAAAGATTAATCAGTGTCTGGCCATCTGGGATTTTGGTATGGTGTTACGACCGTCTAGGGGTCGGCCGCAACAGGAAGAGGAAGAAATGAGTCTCACTACCAGAGAGATTCCAAAAAAAAAAAAAGATTTTATTTCTTACAGAGGGTTAAGCGTCAGGGGCAGACAAGGCCAAAATAATAAACAAAAGAATCCTTTTTTTTTTAACCTCTACAATTCCTAATTGAAAACAAAGAAAACAAAATACAGTTTAAACTTACCTATCTCCCTAACCAAAAACAATATGAAAATGTGTACAAAATAAAATGGCGTCAAACCCCCTACATCCCTCGATTGGGTAAAGATATATACAAAAGTATTTACAGGTAATATTTACAGAAGTCCGTAGCGAACAAAGCAGAATCAGAATCCAGTAATCGATAGTCAAACAGGCGTGGGTCAAATAAACAAGAAATAACAACAAACAAAATACTACAGTCAGTCACACTCACAAATACAAACTCCAAATAATCACTCACAATCAATGGCACGACACTCTAGACTAACAAACGGGGCGGTCTTTATATCCAGATCAGGTGAGGAGGAGAACCAATTGCAGCCTCCAACAGGTTATCACAAGCCACGCCCATCTGTAATACAAACATGCATAGGCACATACACAGCGAGAGAAAATACACAAGACAAACACAGGACAACAGGATGGGATAAATGAATAAATAACTCTGCTCATAACAATGGAGATAAAGGTTATGATTATAATTTTTTGGAAGTATTACACCACATCGTATGTGTATATTAGCACCATTTGTTGTTTTCTTGTGGTATGAGAGAGAGCGTTTGGACCCGGAAGCGCTGTGTACACATTTCTGTGAAGAGCAGGTGTTGCAGATGTGTGTCCATCTTGGCAACAAATTCAGTCAGTTATACAGTCAGTTCTATCAGTTATGAGTCAATATACCCAAACAGGACAAAATAACTGGTATATCAGTGCATTATTAGACACACAAACTAACTTCATGTGTGGGCCAATTTAGCAGCTTTAACAATCCTCTATAATGAAAAATGTTAAGGGCCCACTGTTCTGTTCTGTTCCTTGTTCTTCATGTTATTAGTGGTATGCTGTTTATTTGTTTTTGTTTTTTTTTAAAAATGTCTATATAGCTTAAAAGGTTAGCTCATCCAAGAGTGACATTTCTGTCATTAATTACTCACCCTGATGTCATTCCACACTCGTAAGATCTTCAAAATACAACAGTAGGAAAGATATTGTTAAAGTAATCCATGTGATCCCAGTGGTTTAACCTGAATTTTATAAAGCAACATGAGTGCTTTGTTTGCACAAAAAACAATCAACCCTTTTATTTACAAAAAAAATATTATACAAAGTGAATTCACAGAATAGTGTCTGCTCTCGAGTCAACACAACACACATGCGTCGTGGTGCTCCCCCTACTGGATTGGAGATCAATATTTTCTTAAAGTGGTAAATCATGTCTTCTTTGTGCAAAGAAGCACTGGTGTCACTTCATAAAATTGAGGTTAAAGCACTAGATCACATGGATTACTTTAATAATGTCCTTACCAATGAAGAGATAGAAATCACTCACATTTCATCAAAAATATCTGCATTTGTGTTCTGAAACTGAACAAAGGTCTTATGGCATGAGGGTAAGTAATTCACATAATTTTCCATATTCTCATTTTCCATTTCAATTAACATATCAAAATAATTAGTAATGGTGTCTGCACCAATAGGTTCATGGGTAGTGTGTTGAAATGCAGAACTACTAAACTTGGGTCACCTGAAGTACGAGTCCCAGCTAGCAGACCTTTCCTGACCCTGTCCCCCTCCTCTCTCCCACTTTGCTTCCCGTCTACTCACTGTCCTCTTATAATAAAAGGCAAAAAACAACAATTAAATTTTGAAGAAAAAAGAAAGTTACATTGAGGTCTCACTGGCAGCTTCAGGCTCAATCTCAGTATGATTAGGGGACAACCCATTAGTTGTGTTCGTCAGTATCCTCTACTCAGTCTAGGGCTGGACGATTATGGCCTGAAATCAAAACCTCGATTAATTGAACATTTTACCTCGATTACGATTAATGAACGATTATTTTATTTCTGTTTGTTTGTTTTTTGCCCTCATAGTTCACTTACCAGGTTTGTACTGTAAATATGATTGACTATTAAAGGTGGGATATTTTTTCCTGCTGAGAGAGAGATCTGACATCATAGCTCACTATCAGCAGTTATTTTATCTATGGTTTGTAACATTTCTTACAGATTTCTGCTTTTTGTAAATCAGATAAAGATAAATTATCACAGTACCAGTACAAGTGATTGGGTGTGTGAGTTAAGGCCCGTACACACCGGGACGAATATCGCACGCGTTTATCGTCAGCGTTTTTCGAGACTTTTTTTTGTGTTCACACCCAAGCGATTTTCACCGGCGATGCGCCGAGTGAAAGTGCAAATTCACTCCCTGACAGTATGTGGCGCTTGTGCTTAACGGTAGTGCAAATAAACATATGATATTAATAATGTTAAAGAAGATAAAAAAAATGGCATAGGCCTACATATATATATATATATATATATATATATATATATATATATATATATATATATATATATATATATATATAGTCAGAAACGGTAGTGCAAATAAGTCACAATGACAGTAATGCAAGTGAACGGTAGTGTAAATAAACATATTTATGAAAGACATTCTCAACTATATTTCTTGAATGTAAAAGAAAAAAAAAAAAAGTAAAATACAGAAATAATACACATCTGTGGCAGAGAACCCATAGTGTGCGTCTCAATCAACTCTCTACTTCACTAGTCAGGGCACTGATCAGGGAGTCGGCCACATTCATTTACATGGTATACTGATACACGACCTAGGAAGCTAGGGAGCTGTTTGAGATGCAGGGATAGTTTGTAGGGGTCTTCCTCGTCTACTTACTTTCTCTTCGTCGACTTGTGTGCTCGGCAAGACCGTTTTGTGCTTGAGCGCCACCAAGTCATGTTTTACTGTAACTTCAGCAGCTCCAGGCACGTAAACAAAAGCGCCAATCTCATTGGTCGGCCAGTTTTTAACGCGGCGCGTCAAACCAAAAAAACGAACCAGAGGCGTTTTTTTTAAAAATGACGCTTTTACGCCTCGTGTTTTTCGCGTCGGTGTGCACACTCACATTGGCGCCCATTGTTTAGTCACGAGGCGTTAAACGTCGGCGAAAATCACGCGCGATATTCGTCCCGGTGTGAACAGGCCTTTAGTCATACCGTTTCTCTATTAATTGTGAAGCTGTGGGTTGTAAAGTCATAAATCACAGAACAGCGCTGACAACTAGTTTCTGCTCCTCTCAGTGCGCGCAATCTTCACGTACAAAAAAAAAAAAATCTTTACACAGCTACTGTTTGTATGAGTGTTTGTGCCACAATGCAGCTGTGCGAGCGCGGTAGCTCGATATAATATTTTTATAATATTATCAATATAATAATACACATCCGATCGTCTAATCGCTTGAATGTCCAAACCATAAAACAAATAACAAAGTTTACTGAAGACACAAGGCTCACCACTCGCGCACCATCACTATGTGTTGAACCGGCGTTCACCTCCGTGTTGCTTTTATACCACTGACTGGACGGGGCAGAGTCACGTGGCTACATGCGTGGTAGTATGTTTTTAAGGGGGAAGTAGGCTATTAACAGGATTAAAAAAAAAATGAAATAACCGTCATGGGAAAATTACTTCGGCTAGAGGTTCTGAATTTCGGTTTTGATTACTTTTTGATTAATCGTCCAGCCCTAACTCAGTCTGATTATAGGACGTCTCATTGGCATCATCCACCAGTGGAATCTTGTTCTGATTAGGGGACAATTCTTCAACACCATTTGCCTGCAAGAAAACAGAAGGTAAAAAAATAAATAAATAAAAATTAATTAATTAATCAATTAATAATTTAAAAAATGAATCTGATCAAATTATTTGGTCTCTATGACTATTGTCAATACTTGACCACAACTGGATTATGTTTGCATGAAAGTGTCTGAAGCATTATGATACACATATCACATTCAGAAAGAATTTGAATGGAGGGTCAGTGTTACGGCCCATGTCGAGTTAACAGCTCGTTTAAAAAGAATAACTAAATGAGGACATGGACCGCACACATGCAAGAGCCACAGACACGATTGTCAATTTTCAGGACAATAAATCGCCCTCGTTTAATTATAATAAAAAGAAGAAATAAACAATTCATAAATAATGTTGCAAACAATGTTAGACAAAATATTAGCAAAGGAATTAACAGTAAACAGGTAGGGAAAAAACAGCCAAAGGAACAAAGAACGCCTGCCTGGCTATTCTCACCAACAGTTCTTACCTAGCTTCCGATAAAGCAAAAGGAGTGAGTCTTCCGGGCCTCTGCTTCCTTCACTATATTTACTACATTATTAAACAGTGACCTGTTTAAACAAATCCACTACCCGTTACTGTTAAAATTAAACATTAACCATATAAAGAAAACATATCGAACAAAACAATGACAAATCAAGAAAACAAACTAAACTACAACAAAACACAGACTAAGCGCCCCATAAGAGCGGACGATGGATGTTCAAAAGGACCGCATCGAGGGGAGAACGCAGAGAGAGACACCAGCGAGAGAAGCCCAGCGAGAGAGAGAGTCCATTGACGCCATCCACGCTTTTTATGCCGGAAACCCAGTGACGTCATCGTGCTTCCACCAATCCAGAGCTCCACCTATGGGTCTTTAAAACAAACTACACAGCCACGTAACACCCTCACCCTTAAGTGAATAAATTGTAGAAAAGAAATGATCTTACCTTCTCCTTTACTTAAGTAAAGTGTGCATACAATTTATTCCATCTAAACACGGGATAAGGCGTCAGCAATAAGGTTATCCTTACCACGAATATGTCGAATTACCAACTCACGAGCCTGTAGTAACAAACTCCAGCGCATCAAACGTTGGTTATTATTCTTCATTCGATTTAAAAAGACTAAGGGATTATGATCTGTGTAAACAATCAAAGGATATGAAACAGAACCAATATAAACATCGAAATGTTGAAGTGCAAGGATAAGCGCGAGCGCCTCCTTCTCAATGGTGGAGTAATTCTGTTGATGTCTATTAAATTTGCGCGAGAAATAGCAAACAGGATGCTCAACACCAAATTGATCTCGTTGAAGGAGAACCGCTCCCGCACCGGCATCACTTGCATCAACAGCAAGTAGAAACTGGGACGAAAAATCAGGAGCAGCGAGAACAGGAAAATTAGTCAGAAGCGCTTTGATTTTTTCGAAACTCGTTTGACACGTTTCAGTCCACTTAAATGGTACTTTGGGGCTAAGAAGATCCGTTAAAGGAGAAGACACAGCAGAAAAGTTTTTACAAAAACTCCTGTAATACCCAACCATGCCAATGAATCGACGAAGTTCTCGGCGCGTCGTAGGCGCAGGAAAATTAATAATAGCCTCAACCTTAGACTCAACAGGACGAACTTCTCCGCCACCAACAATCTTTCCTAGATACGTTACCTTTGCTCGACCAAATTCGCACTTGGCTAAGTTAACCGTGAGGTTAGCAAAAGACAGACGACGGAACAAGAAATCAAGTTGTTCTAAATGTTCTGACCAAGACGCGCTGTAAACAACCAAATCATCCAGATAAGCTTCAACATTATGCATGCCATCAATGACACGATTTACTAACCGTTGGAAAGTTGCCGGTGCGTTTCGTAAACCGAAAGCCATTACGGTGTAATGTAGGAAATGGTCTGGTGTTACGAATGCACTGATCTCTTTCGCACGATCTGACAAAGGCACCTGCCAGTAACCTTTAAGCAGGTCGATTTTAGTAACGAAAGCAGCATTTCCAACGCGATCCACGCAATCTTCCATACGAGGCAATGGATAACTATCTGGTTTTGTTACAGAATTCACGCGTCTAAAATCAGTACAAAAACGAAACGTTCCGTCCGACTTTTTAACCAACAAACAAGGCGAGCTCCAAGGACTGAAGCTTGGCTCTGCGATGTTATTATCAAGCATGAAGGTCACCTCTTTTTGCAGCTGAGTTCGTTTCTCAGGACTTACCCGGTACGCGTGCTGTTTAATAGGCAAAGAATTGCCAATATCAATATCATGTTCGATCAACGTAGTACGAGAGGGAACATCAGAAAACAGATTACCGTACGTCCGAATAATGTTACTCACATCAGCGCGTTCGGTAACATTCAAATAGGAAAGAAATGAGTCAAGGTTTTGCATTATTTCAGAATTTTTCAACCTTCCTGCCACCAATTCTGAAGGAGGAAAATTAACCCCATCCTCCTCAAGTATGGATAAAGCGACAGCGTTATCAGGAACTGCAGAAGGCGATGGACAGGTCAGAGATTCAGCACCGGACATCTCCTGCTCTTTAACCCCCGGGGAATCTGCGGATGAAACAATTAACACAGCCGACTTTTGTCCAGACGAATCTGGCTGCCTCTCACAGTACGGCTTGAGCATGTTAACATGACACAGACGAGTTTTTTTCTTTCTGTCAGATGTCATAATCACATAGTCGAGCTCACTCACCTTTTCCTTCACCTGGTAAGGACCATAGTAACGAGCCTGTAAGGCTGATCCAGGTACTGGCAAAAGCACTAATACCTTGTCACCATGAGAAAAACTACGAAGTTTAGCACCACGATCAAAGCGTTTTTTCATTCGTTGTTGTGACATCTCCAAATTCTGTTTAGCCAGCTCACATGCACGGTGCAATTTAAAACGAAACTCTGAAACAAAGTCAAGGATATTCTTTGGACTCGAAACATTAGACCAATGATCTTTGATCAGTTTTAGTGGGCCGCGGACAGTATGTCCGAACACTAACTCGGCCGGACTAAAACCCAACGACTCCTGCACTACCTCCCTCACTGCAAACATAGCCATAGGCACTCCATCGTCCCAGTCTTTTTGGAACTCCAAACAAAATGCACGAAGCATAGATTTCAAAGTCTGGTGGAACCTTTCGAGTGCCCCCTGACTTTCTGGATGGTAACAACTAGAAGTGCAGTGTTGAATATGCAACTGATCCAGAGCTTGTTTAAACACACGAGACATAAAATTCGTACCTTGATCTGACTGGATGGTACGCGGAAGGCCAAACAACGAGAAGAATTTGATAAGTGACTTCACAATCACTGGTGCTGTAATTTTTCGCAGAGGAATTGCCTCTGGAAAACGCGTTGATGTACACATGATCGTTAAAAGATACTGATTACCAGACTTCGTACGAGGTAAGGGACCGACACAGTCAATTAAAACACGCTCAAATGGTTCACCAATGATAGGAATTGGATACAACGGAGCAGGTGGAATTTTCTGATTCGGTTTTCCAATCATTTGGCACACATGACAGCTTCGGCAATAGCTTGCTACATCGCTTTTTAAGCCAGGCCAGAAAAAACAACGGAGTACACGATCGTATGTTTTATTTACTCCCAAATGACCGGCAAACGGACAATCATGTGCGAGTTTCAGAATTTCAGAACGATATGAGGAAGGAACTACTACCTGCGTTAACGATTTGCCACTCATCCTCAGCAGATGCAGTAGATGGTATCCACTTCCTCATCAACACACCATCTTCAACAAAGTATCCTTGCGATACATGGTCGAGTTGTTCAACTGGAACAACAGCTTCAAAGAGGGATGACATGGTCTCGTCTTTCCTCTGTTCAACAACAAGTTGCTCGCGTGACAGAGACAATTTATCGAGCCCCATGGAGTGTTCATCTTTTTTAACGGCGATGTCTGAACCGTCAACAGAGTTTGAACACTTCACCTCACAAAAATCTGAATTAGAGAGAAACGTATCATTCAGATCAAAGTTCCACTCACCTTCTGACTTACCATGGTTCTCATCTTTCAGTCTCTGAGACATAGCGCGAGTAACAGCGCACGAAGGAAATACCTCTGGGTATTTCTGAGCCAATTCATCAGGAGTAGTACAGGGAAGAGGAACATCAGTTACCTCAGGGCTAGCAAAAACTTTTCCTCCCGCCAAGTCATTCCCTAAAATAAATGTGACATCACGAACAGGAAGACACGGTCGCACTCCAACAACAATGCGGCCAGTAACAAGAGAGGATTCAAGTTCAATTTCGTGCAAAGGCACGCTCACAAAGCCCATCTCGAACCCCTGAACCAAAACACTTGAACCAATAGAGCTCTCTTCAGACAATGGCAATATTCCTTCCAGAATAAAGCTTTGAGCAGCTCCTGTATCACGGAGTATCCTAACTGGTTTACGCGAGCTAACATTACCTGTTAGTGACACAAATCCGTCCATTGTGAACGGCACATACCCCTGATCTTCACACATGTCAGCTTGAGAAGCTAACAACTCCAGTCCTTCAAACTGTGGCGAGGACGTCATCAATAAACCCACTGGTTTAGGAACACTATTTTTCTTTTTAAGTACTGGGCACTCAGAAATAATGTGTCCACGTTTCCTACAATAGAAACAAACAGGGGAGGACAGAGACTTGACAAAACTCTCATTGACTTTGACATCAGACGGAGCGCGATCAAAATTACGCTTAGAACGCTGACTATTGCTAACAGATGGAAATTTCTGTGCAATGTTGAACACATGCTTATGTGTAAGCACATATTCATCAGCCAGAACAGCTGCAGCAGAACATTTCAGAACTTTTTGCTCATTTAAATATGTTGCGACACGGTCAGGCAGGCAGTTTTTAAATTCTTCTAATAAAATCAGTTCACGGAGCTCTTCAAAAGATTGCACTTTCATAGAAGCACACCACCGATCAAACATCGATTCCTTCTCTCTAATAAATTCAACGTAAGTCTCATCAGTTTTTCGATGGTTACGGAATTTTTGGCGATACGCCTCAGGAACCAGTTCATAAACTCTAAGAACGGCTGTTTTCACTTGATCATAATCAAGAGACTCTTCCACTGACAATGAAGAATATGCCTCCTGGGCTTTACCTACAAAAACACACTGCAGCAACATAGGCCAAAATGTTTTCGGCCACTTAAGATTAGTAGCAACACGTTCGAAAAGCGCAAAAAATTTGTCTACCTCCTGCTCTCGAAAAGGAGGGACAATGCGAATGTTACGACTCACGTCAAACTCAGAGTTATCGGTTACACCTCTTTCACGAGCTTTCAACTCCATTTCTTTGAGGCGGCACGCTTGTTCCATTTCAAGCTTTTTCAACTCAAGTTCATGTCTCTCACGCTCTCTTCGTCTCTCTCTCTCACGTTCCCATTCCTCCCTTTCTCTTAACAAACCTCTTTCGTGCTCTTTAGCTTGCAACTCCAGCTTTTTAACTTGCAGCGCAAGATCCTCTGAACTACCCTCAACTAATTCGGGATAGTCTACCAGCCTTTCCTCATCACCAAAGACGCCTTGTTTATATAACGAATCAACAAGCAAAATCTGCAGTTCGCGTTTAGATGCAGTATTGCGAAAACTTACCTTATAATAAGCAGCAATTTTCATAAGATCAGTTCTATTAATTTGAAACAGCTCCGCTTGCGTCGGATTCGCAATAAAATCTGTTAATTCAAACATGATTAGATTTTAAACGTCGAAAGGTTGAAGAGAAAAATAAAACATGCACTACACGAGCCGAAATTCACACCAAGCAACTGTGACTCAACGAAGTTACAAAGTAACAAATTCGAAACGCGTGCACAGATCAAAAGATCAAACAAAGCCACGCAAAAATCGAGATCATTCGGATCATTTAGATCATCCAGATCCTATTAATCCAGATCCCGGACGAGCCCCCAAATATGTTACGGCCCATGTCGAGTTAACAGCTCGTTTAAAAAGAATAACTAAATGAGGACATGGACCGCACACATGCAAGAGCCACAGACACGATTGTCAATTTTCAGGACAATAAATCGCCCTCGTTTAATTATAATAAAAAGAAGAAATAAACAATTCATAAATAATGTTGCAAACAATGTTAGACAAAATATTAGCAAAGGAATTAACAGTAAACAGGTAGGGAAAAAACAGCCAAAGGAACAAAGAACGCCTGCCTGGCTATTCTCACCAACAGTTCTTACCTAGCTTCCGATAAAGCAAAAGGAGTGAGTCTTCCGGGCCTCTGCTTCCTTCACTATATTTACTACATTATTAAACAGTGACCTGTTTAAACAAATCCACTACCCGTTACTGTTAAAATTAAACATTAACCATATAAAGAAAACATATCGAACAAAACAATGACAAATCAAGAAAACAAACTAAACTACAACAAAACACAGACTAAGCGCCCCATAAGAGCGGACGATGGATGTTCAAAAGGACCGCATCGAGGGGAGAACGCAGAGAGAGACACCAGCGAGAGAAGCCCAGCGAGAGAGAGAGTCCATTGACGCCATCCACGCTTTTTATGCCGGAAACCCAGTGACGTCATCGTGCTTCCACCAATCCAGAGCTCCACCTATGGGTCTTTAAAACAAACTACACAGCCACGTAACAGTCAGTTAGAATATTTTAAACTCATGCTTGAAAGGGTTAACACAAGTTATTACAAAGATACAACGATTGCGGTGACGTACAGAAGCACGCGTGAGTCCGTTATATTGATGCACAAACAAATCATGTATGAGCGCTCGTGACGCACTGATCACACATTGTATTTATGCACATTTCAGTACATTCACATGATCCTATTCAGTATCACAACTTGACTTGTCTAAAATGTAAACAAGCTCTTTGCTGTTGCACACACTATACACTGAATTCTGAAACATTTTTTTGATTAGTTTTGATTTTTTTATGTTTTGATAGGTGATAATAAAAAGTGACAAAATGGGAAAATAGTTCAAAGTGCACATTTGTATTACACCCGAAACCTAGAGCAGGGTCATAGCGGTCTACGGTAAATAAATATAATTATGATGATAATATAATGAAATCATTCCAGTTAAATGAAACAAAATGTGTCCATGCTCTCCAGAAGAGTCAGTTATTGTTTTATATTTCATATGTAATGATTTCTGAATCAAACCAAGTAAAACAAACATGTTGCCAGCTTGCAGATCTAAATGTTTTTTGTACTCTATAATACAAATTTAGTGCACATAGTTTCTTACCTGATCATTGTGCTGCATCCCTGGATCCTGAAAAACAGTAACAAACACAATTAAACACATTGGTTATTTATAATATTCTTTTTAAAAAGTCTTTAAAACACAATTTCCATCTTGTTACTTCAGCTGTAAGTAATATAGCAATGGTCAAATCATGAGAACTATTTGATCATTTCAGGTCATTCTTCTAAACCAGTTCATGGATGACCCAGTTCACCAAATTGGACTGAATTGTCTGAAACAGTGTGCAGCTCAAGTCAGTGCTGATGCAGGTTTACTTAATCAAAACTCACTTTTCAGATGTGTCACTCGGACTCAATAACGGTCTATAGCTATAGCTGTGCCACAGTTCAAAGGCTGTGTCCAAGTATTGGGACGCCCCTCCAAATCATTGAATTTAGGTGTTCCAATCACTTCCATGGCCACAGGTGTGTTAAATAAAGTGTAAAGCACCTAGGCATGCAGACTGCTTCTACAAACATTTGTGAAAGAATTGGTCGCTCTCAGAAGCTCAGATCCATAGATTAGGTTCATCTGACAAGTTGTAAGGAACACTTTCTAGCCCAACCTTTAATGTAATTGTTTGTTTTACGTTTTTGCAGTTTCCCCTATTAAATCCAGTCATGCAGCAGGTTTTTTGCCACTCAGTGCAGCCGAGTGTGTGTGTATGTGTATATATATATATATATATATATATATATATATACACACATACACACACACACACACACACATATATACATACACTGTGTGGCTAGGTGCCTACCATTCATTACCAGCATTGGCCTGGCAACAGCAATTACAGTTGCCCCCTACTCAGTGGGATTATACTTTTAACAAATTTAATGTATTTGAAGTGTGCACCAATCACTAGTGCTGACAAGTTTCAAACCAGGTCATATTGGATAAACTACCTATGTCGGATCAGGGGAACAACAAAACTTGATCAGTACATCCCTAGTATTGATGTTCAGGTTACTGAAATGAACACTGAAAGAACCAGTTTGCAGAAAAGAATCAAACTTCCCATCACTAATGTTATACATACTTTTTCTTCTTATTTGACGCTTGCAGCAAAAAATCACAACAGCCGCCACAAGCAGTAAGACACCAACAGCTATTCCTGCTGCAGCAGCTGAAGACAGACCTGAATCTGGAACAGATAAAGACACAGTCATTATTATTTATAGAGTGACTGATAATCATTTTTAGTAATGTCTCCTCATATTTGCACTTTCTGCTTTGGCCATCAGTTGTAAGTTTAATAAAACTGATAAATGGCGCCATCTGGTGTTTTTTTTATGTTAATAACTAATAATAACTATTTTTTGAAAAGCATGTGTTGGTTGTGTCAAATGGTGTGCAACTTGATGTGAAGGTGATTGTCAGTTATAGTGTAATATCAATAAAATAAAAAGTTAACTCTCTCTAACATTCCACAATGAAAACATTTACTGGGTCAATTTAAAAAAAAAAAAAAAATACTGGGCTATTTTAAATTTGCTCAAGGGAGATAAAACTAAATTCTACTCACCAGTGACAGAAACACTGAAGCCCCTTTTTATGTTGAAGCTGCTCTTGATGATCTTCAGTTGATATTCTCCAGAGTCTGTGTTTCTGGTGTTTGTGATGGTCAGAGATCCAGTCTGATGATTCAGCTTCAGTCTGTCTCTGAATCTCTCATCAGTCTGAACATATGTACAGATCTTACTGGGATCTCCAATGATTTCAGCAACAAGCGTGTTATTAAAATGCCATGTCATCACATCATCTGAGTTTTTTATAACACCAGGATCTAAAGTTACAGATTCTTCCTCCTTCACTGACTTTCTCTTCATTTCATCTCGTTCAGCAGCAGAAACACCTGAAACACAAACCAACAGCTGCTCTATTATGCCAAAAACAAACACACAAACAGGAAAGAACTGTGGAAATTAAAACAATATACTACTGTAATATATATTAAATATAACGTATATAACAATATATAAATGTAACAAATATAACTTTCTTTTGAACAGGTTCGCTCATGAAATTCATTAAATTTGATTTGATTACTTTATTTCGAGCCATAGAAATAAAAGTATTGTACACAGAAAAATAAATATATTGTACAATATTATACATTCTACCCACACTGGGTAAAGAAAAAAAACAAAAGAAATAATCGGAATAACAGTATCTATAAATATATTTCAGACATGTTCACAGTTTATATATTATTATAGCTCGAAAAGGAGTGGGAAGAAGACTAACTTATTTTACCCCACCCCCTATTCATCCTAATGAATGGTTACTAATATAAAGAACAATTTATATTTATATACAATATCTGACATGTCGTACATTATTCCTGAATAATTACATCTTAGTACATTACACATATATGCAATGTAGATGTTTCTTTCTATGCTTATGATACTTAATATAAATATTACTGTTACAACTCATATTACCATCGTATATCATCATATATCAATATATTAGTTAAGAATTGTGAATAATACTTCCAATTATTTATAATATACTATAACTTACTATTTAAGCATGACAATTTTATTAAATAATTATGATGATCTTCGGAGGTCTTTTAAACAAATGAGATTTATATAAGAAGGAGGAAACAATGGTGTTTGAGACTCACTGTATGTCTTTTCCATGTACTGAACTCTTGTTATTCAACTATGCCGAGGTAAATTCAATTTTTGATTCTAGGGCACCTTTAATAATTGAGACACTTTTAGAAACTTTGCTTTGTATGTGTCCGATATGTGGTTTCCAGCTTAGTTTACTATCAATAGTTATTCCTAAGAATTTAATTTCGGAGACTGCATCTATAACAATACCATCTATATTTATTCCTAGGTCTAAATTTCCATTATAATTTCCGAAAAACATTACTTTAGTTTTATCTAAATTCAGGGATAATTTATTAATGTCCATCCATGTTTTTAGTTTCTTTAATTCATTATTTATATGATATATTAAATTATTTTAATTATCACTAGAATAAAATATAACTTGGGTAAAGTTGGTTTTATATTCGCACATTCGGACATCCGTATTCAATAGCCTTGTTAATCACACTACATTGGACATTCAGTGGACATTCACAAGTAAATATGCCATTAAAACAATACATACATTCAACTTACGGAAATAAACGAAACTGGCGCCGCGTTCGTTCCATAAGTAGAATAGGGAAGGCGTAGGACATTCAGCGTAAGCGTTATGAAGAATGCGGAAGCAGAAAGTACGTTCACGGCGATATTTTGTTTATAAAGCATAAACGGTTGTATTTTTTTCGAAAATGACCGATCGTTTCGATAGATAAGACCCTTATTACTCGTCTGGTATCGTTTAAAGCCCTTGAAGCTGCACTGAAACTGTAATCTGGACCTTCAACCTGTTGGTAGCCATTGAAATCCACTATATGGAGAAAAATCCTGGAATATTTTCCTCAAAAACCTTCATTTCTTTTCGACTGACGAAAGAAAGACATGAACATCTTGGATGACATGGCGGTGAGTAAATTTATCAGGAAAAGTGTATTTAAAAGTGGACTAATCCTTTAAATAGCTTTGGATCCAGTTCAAAGCCACTCCCCTAATACCATATCTTTCCAGTTTTTTTTTTAATAAAATTGTGTGATTAATAGTATCAAAGGCTTTTTTTAAGTCAATGAATATTCCAGCTGCATATTTTTTTCTATCTAAGATATTTGTAATTTCCTCCACTGCATCAATTATGGCCATTGATGTTGACCTTGCTGACCTAAACCCATACTGACTTTCATTAATTATACTATATGTATCTATAAACCTCTCTAATCTACTATTAAAAAGATTCTCCAGAATTTTAGAAAACTGAGGAAGCAAAGAGAAACAGGTCTATAGTTTGTGAAGATGTGTTTGTTTCCATTTTTATATAGTGGGATTACTTTTGCAATTTTCATATTATTTGGAAATGATCCTGTTTGAAGTGATAAGTTACATATGTAAGTTAAAGGTTTAGATATACTATGTATATTTTTTTTAAATTAATGTCATATCTATATCAAAACAATCTGTAGATGACTTATTTTTACACTTATTAACTATATCCACTAATTCTGCTTCAGTTACACCAGACAGAAATAATGTCTTTGAATTTATTTCTATCTGCATGTGATCCAATTCATTGTCTTTAATAGGGATCTTTTCTGCCAAATCCGGCCCAACATTCACAAAAAACTTATTAATACTATCAACAATTTCATTCATATTATAATTATCACTGTTTTTATCAATAAAATAGTCTGGATATGAATGCTTTATTGAATCCCTTTTAATTATATTATTTAGTATCCCCCATTCTCTTTTAGTGTCGTTCTTATTTTTATTTAATAGGTTGGTATAATATAATTTCTTACTAGTTCTTATTATATCATTCAATTTGTTTGATATTCTAATTTGTTCTAATAAATTGTCTATATAAAGTATTTTTCTTTTTACAAGCATTTTGTAAACTCTTAGTTAACCATGGGGATTTTATAGTTATTTTTACTAATTGGACGAATTGGACACTCACCATGAACAGTAACACTGAAGATCGTTTGACTGTCGCTGCTGCTGGTGATCAGTAGTTTATATTCTCCTGAGTATGTGATTATGATGGTCAGAGATCCAGTCTGATGATCCAGCTTGAGTCTGTCTCTGAATCTCTCATTAACTTCATTACACTGAACATCTGTACAACTATAACTGAGATCTCCAGTGATTTGAGCGATGCGAGTGTTATTAAAATACCATGATATATCGTCTTGTTTGTCTGTTTCAACACCAGTGTTTAGAGTGACTGAATCTCCCTCCATCACTGACACTGACACTATATCAGCGCCAGATGAACCTATAGAAACGAACAATTAATTATAAAAAAAATAAAATTATACAACAAGAAAGTGCTGTTAAAATGTTTTCTAGAGATCATAGAGATTGTGAGAAATAGCCTATGTCTGGATTCATAATGTAACATGCAAAACGAACAGCAGAAGAACATCACTGATTTACGTGCAGAAGAACGTTCGTCGTTCATTTTTATGGTTGAAAGAGGTTGTAACGAATGTCTTACCGTGTGCAAATACAAATAAAAACACAAAATTCAAAATCACGTCCATGCTTTCCATGCACACTTGAGCTTCCTTTTTCCCGCCAATTCTTCGTCTTCTTCTTCTTCTTCTTCTTCTTCTTCTTCTTCTTCTTTTGGCGCGTTGCATCTGTGTACATATCGCCACCTACTTTTGCTGTTATGCAGTCATTGTGGCTTCTTCTTTAACGGCGATTGGCATACATCTTATTGGTGATTATTTGCATTTCTACATACTTCTTTAATGCCTTCTTTGCAACCTTGTCCATTTTATCATTTTCCTTCACTCCTATGTGCATTGGAACCCATAAAAATGTAACTAGTCCTCCCTGCTTTGCTATTCTTGTTACATTTCACGTCAACCTAACTTCCCTCAGTCTCGTTGACTCGGATGTACGTCATGCTTACGTTGCATGAGTGCCCACTACTGGCGGAAACCTTACAATGGGCTGAATTGGAACGTCCTAAGCCCTTGATTACTTGGAATCAGCTATGGAGTTGAATTATTATTTATTTTTTATTTTAAATTGTTTAATGCAGCATTCTATACTTATGCTTAGGGAACGCTTAGGGAATTTCGCGAGCGTGTCTAAAAGTGGAGTGGAAGTATATATATATATATGTTATGGACTGTATTTGCAGGTGAATGCTCAAACACGGGTCTCCAAACTCGAGTCTGAACTCTTTATATAAAGTTTTGGAATGTTCGCCTCCATTGGCATCATCCAGTTGTGCTGAATTTTCTAAAATATGTATTAAATGTGGTCTTTATTCCATTGCGCACATTAACTCGTGAAGAAATGGTCAAGTGAAAGTAAAACGCAATAGCGGAAACTAACGTCACGAACGAGATGTTTCATAATAAAAGTCACTCCAATGTACGCACACATAGGGAATTTAACGGATACTTTACAGTAATCATCAGCACTCTTGTTATAACCAAATCCAAGAAAATATTGAGGGAACTTGCTGTAAACTGGAGATTAGACTTTCGCTGTGATTTGTCCATATTACTTAAGTTTTTATTGCAAACCAAACGTGACCTTTAAACAATAGACAGCGCAAGCATGACCTTGGATTTTTTTTTCCAGAAAGAAATGAGATGTAGAACATGGTAAGATAAAAAGAAAATTTCAAATATATTTTTCCAACTTATCCTTTACTATGGTGTAGTAGGTTAATGCTCACCTCAAATCACTAAACTATTTTTATCTGTTATGAATTTTTAATACAAAAAAGGTATATGCACATTTATCTTCAAATTGGTGTTGTTGAGATGCAAGAAATCAAGCAGACAGGTTTAGTAGATAAGTTTTGAGGATTACAGACAGGTGGAAACACTTCTGCATCTTTCTTCAATCATCTGTTTTTGCACATTTACTACTCCCATTAAAATGTTTAACCATCTACAGCATGGTGTTACCATATGGAAACATACCCTTTGTGTTAATTTCCTTGTCACTGACTTTTTCAGGGTTTTTTTTTTTTGTGTGTGTGTGTGTGTTGTTGCTGGTAAGAGAAGACCTTAGTTTAGCCAATAATATGCTTTGGTCAAGTCACATAACATTATGACAGACTGCCGTCTCTTGTCGGTAGTTGCTGAAAGCAAACTAAAACGTCAGTAACAAACAAGGACCAGCCCATGTCAAAAAAATTTAATTGGTAACATCACCTCACATAAGTTATGATGACATATTCACCACTCAAAAAGGTTTTTATGAAATTAGTTTTTGGTAAATCAATAAAATGTCTGTGTTGCCAAGCGGCAACACTGTACAATAGTGGAATGACATTATTATAATAGTTGATTGATTAATAGTTGATTTATAAATGTTGATTAGTCGTATGTTAAGGACTGCCATGGCATTTGTATTATGCATTAAATCAACATCGGAGACCTGACTGCCCACTGCCACCACAGCCAGTACTATTGGACCAGACCTACCACTGGCCTACCATGGTGTCTCAAAAAGGCAGGTGCAAGTGGATGTGTACTGTTAGGGTGAAGAGCACCAAATGTGATGTGCAGTGCACCTGTGCCTCACCTCTGAAAAAACTGCTTTTTGAAGTTTTGTACAGGAAAAAAAAAGGTGAAGTTTCAAGGATTATGGGGGTTCATGTTCATAATCTTCCTTTCAGATTGCGTAATGTTGAATATTCATGAACTGCAATGTTTTTGGTTTTATCTCAATGTTTTATGATACATGATGAACAGTATTAGATTTGTTTTTAACTATAAATTTGCAATTTAAATAATATTCATGACAAATGTAATGAAATTCAAAAAATATAAAGCATTATTCAGCAAAAAAGAATGAAAGGTCTTTGTAGGCATGCATGTCACCTGAGTAATAGATGCTGTGTGACTGATGACTTAATGTTAAAATTCCTTCAGCAAACAGGGAAAAATCTTTTTTTTTTTTTTTCCCCAAATAATGATGTAGTTGCATCATCTAACAGCCCTTGCTAACCAGACAAACTGTAACCCCTTTAGCATTTCATTAAACAGAAATGTGCATGCAATTTGATACAACTTCAGTGCTGTCATGTATGACTGCTCTGTTGCAGAGATTGCAACAGGTATTTCAGGCATCTGATCCTTATCTACTTCGATGAGGAATACTAAAATCTCTAAAACTGTTTGACACAAATGTGAAAAAAAAAAAAAAAAATTTACATGTTTCAAATCAGGAACAAACAATTCTGTAAAGGTTTAACTTATGGTCACATGCCATTAAAGAAGCTTACATTTCAGGCTGGACCAGCTAACACATATGTACAGTCCCCCAATTTTATAGCAATGGAGCTTCTAACAGCAGCTGATGACTTTATGACCTCCTGATGACTTTCTGTTCTGGGGTTAGTTGGGATTTAGTGACCGGATACTGCGTTTGTGTGTGGACGATTGGCCAAACTGCATAGAAAAAGCTGCGGTTTTGAAAATACCCGTGTTTGTGTGGACAGGGTCTAAGATGCTTTTCCCTAAATAGCCATAACACACTGTATTGAGTGCCATTTACTGTGAAAAATTATTGAATTTTAATAAGAACAAAACATCCAGTTGTGGATTTTTGTTGCAGATTCATCATGTGTTGTATAAAAATTGAATAAATAATAAAAAATAAAAAAAAATAAAAAAGTGTGCCTTTCTTACAAACTGCCTGATATTTAATTAATAAATGAAATCAAATTAGTGCATCAGTTGAAATCATTTATCATCACTGTTTGATTCAATGTAAATGAGATGTTTTAATATATTTCATCTCTCAAACAATGATCTTACAAATTGTATTTTCTTGTTTCAGAAAAAAAGAAAATATGTCAATGTGTAAACATATAAGTTTAAAGACCCCCATTTCCAACAAACAGTGATAATATTCTACAAACACATTGACGGAATTCAATTCCTTGATTTACACACACAAAAGAAAAAAAAAAATCACACTGGACAATCCGAGCAGAACTACTTCATGAACTCCGCACCTCATAAAAACATCACAGTTTTGTTCACAATTTCAATAAGACAGAATGTAACAGTTTCATTGTACTTCATTTCATTTCAACAATAAAAATTATATAAAAACGTATAAAGACTAACTATAATTCAATTACTGTAAAAATGGCAGTTTTTATCACGCATACCCACATTTGTGTAAAAATTGTGCTGTAACATTTCCTCGTTACAAACATCACATCAAGTATGTTTAAGGTTTAACCGCAGAATAACAACATGAACCTGTATCATCATTCAGTTACGTTATAAATACTCTAAGGAAAGTATTTCACCAACTTAAGAAAATGAATAAATGTATGTCCATGCTACACCAAACTGGTTAAGGATTATTTGGTGCTATTCACATTTCACATTTGGTCAACCAGTGTTTTATGATAAAGGTGGATGAACAAGAGTTAGTGTTATAAACATTAGCAACATTATGATTCCAGTCTGTTCCAATAATAGCAACAATAGCAGTAAAAACACCTAAAGTATAAGTAGTGCAGTTATGAAGAGCACCTGTATGAGAGTGTATGTCAAATGCACTTTTTGGTCATAATGCCTTTCTTGGTGAGGTAATCTGGTACACGTACATGACAAAACAGCTCATATCAGTGCATTGCTAGGTCTTACAGTGCAAATGACAAGAAACAGAAATCACTCACTGTCCATGTCTGAATCACTTTAACAGCTTTAATAAACCTCTGTATACTGAAAAACATCTTATCGAAACCCTGAAGAGCAACATGAAAAAAATAAATTGGTTGAGGGACAAGCAATAAAAAAATCTCAAGATTAAAGTCATTATAATGCAAGATTAAACTGATTACATTGAGAAAAAAGTTAAAATAGAATCTTGAGAATAAACATTACATTTTGAGAATTAAGTTGTTGTTTTGAGAGAAAAAATAAATAAATTTCAAGAAAAAAAGTCAAAATTAAATACTGAGAATAAACTCAACATCTGTCAACAAATTAAATTTAATGAATAAAGTCGTTCTGTTTCAAGAAAAAAAACTAAAAAAATAAAATGTAAATAAAGTCATTAATAAAGTCATAATGTCATTGTTTCAAAATAAAACTTGTTAAATATTGGGAAAAAAGACAAAATAAGATGCTGAGAATAAACAAACTCAATGTCAAACATCTATTTTTAATAAAAATGAAGACAATGTTCGAAAAGTGGAAATAAAATACCTAATGAGTGTTTAATAATTAAGTATTTATCATGTGGGGGGTAGGGAGGGCTTTATTGTCCCGATTGGGTGGCATCCATTTAATAATTTTAATAAACTATTTTCACTTAGTGTATCTATTTTCACTCAAAGTATCATTTCATGTAGTGGTTCAGGGCTTCCATAACACCATGCACTCTGTGTTCTGTTGTAATGTGTTGCTTTGTTACAGCAGATTTTTGTTGTTGCTGTATTTAAATTGGTATGTAATATAGGTCAAATGTCACTTTATTGGTACCAGGATTAGTGACACAATTACTCTTTAGGTGAAGTTTCAGTTTCAACTCTTCTCTCCATGATTTCCGCTTGAAGCCTTTTCAGTGTCCAGTGTCACCTTCAATGAAAGTATCAAAATAATAAATACTCTCTGTGACTCACTGTCAGCCTCAGTCTTAGTCTGGTTAGAGGACTAATCATTGGGAGTCTCACTCAAATTAATTCTGATTCTGTCGAGTGACAAGTCTCCTATAGGCTAGATTATCATTCTCTGCTATGAAAACATTTTTTTTTTTTTTTTTTTTTTCATAGAATAAAATAAATGGAAAGGATTGATGTCTGAGAAATGTAAAGATTGATAAATATTATCAAAATGTCTTAAACTTTATCACATTGTCATCTTCTGTACTGAAGTAATGCAAATTATTTAGAGTGATATTTAGAGTGATTATTCATTGTGGTTTCAATCTAAAATGTTTGAACTATCGTTTTGGAGTTTTCTATTAAGATTCTTTCTATTAAAACTCATCACTAAATGAAAGCTTAAAAATGAAGGCCTGATTGTTTCAGAGTCCTTGTCACAGGTCTATTGATTTGTGTTACTTTTGCTATATTTTCAGACATAAAACAATGATTTGGTAGTCCTCTATTACCACTGTCCTCTTTTGTGCTAAGAAATAAGTTTTACTGACAGTTCTCTCACAAGTGGTTCCATTAAGTCTAGGAATGATTCACTGGGCTATAGGCCTAACACTTAATTAAAAAAAAAAACCCTGATAGCACACGTACATCTCGGAGACGTCTATTTGATGTGTGTGTTTAGAGCGTTTGCTCATCTGCAATACGTCTATAGGACGTTTCCTGTCAGATGTCAAATAGACGTTTAGAAGATGTCTTTAAGATGTTTATGATTTAGAATGTATGTAAAACTGACATCTTAAAGACGTCTATCAGATGTTTGTAAACAGCAGATGCTTTCCAGATGAAGTGATCTTTAACAGACATCTTGCAGACGTACATGTGCTATCTGGGAAAAAAAATACTTCTCTTTAAATGTTTTGGTTCATCATACTTACCTTTTAATAAAACATTGCATTAAACTTCAGCTTAAACTACTACTGCCTTAAACTACCTTAAAAAAGGACCAAGCTAGTTTTCCAGCATAAGTTGCCATAGTAACTTGGTTTGAACTAATTTAAGTTTGTTTTATGAAACAGAATTCGCGGACAAGTCTGACTAACTAAAATATGCCTGGCTTGTTTTCTGTTATGACCACGGGCGGTGCACGTGTGCATGCGCCGAACGCGTCTTTTCGCGCTCATGGGCAAAGGAGTTTCTTTGAAAGGCTCGCGCGCGAGACTGAACGGAAATGAAGTATACCCAGGCAACCGCTCTAAATTGTAATGGACTGGAGCTCACGTTCACATTGGGAACACGGGCGATGCGACCGCAAAGGGCACTTTCGCGATCAAAGTGCATGCCACTGATAAGCATTGTAAATGCAGTATTACAGTATACACATACCAATTAAACGCACAGGTCTCCTCTCGTGCGTCCTCTCCACTGGACGAGGCAATATCACTTTCGTTTCTATTTCAGATATCTCTTTTCTAGATGATGATGCTTTTGCCTTTCTACATGTAATTACCGAAATCAAAACAGTCCATAAACTATAAATCCTCACGAAAACTTCACAGTCAAGCCAGCTCGCGCGTCAACCTGAGAGATCAGCCTCTTAATGGATGGTTTGGCTCAATTGACAAACGCTAATGTTCGGGCATGATTTATATACCATCGACCTATCCTAAATCGTTAGCACGCTTTGATCGATTGTTTGGAGATCGCGTGTTTCTCCGTTCGAGAGCGCATTTCCTGTTCACATTCGCGACAAAAAAGGGGCACGTTCAAGCTCAAACTGGTGCGCAACGTTTTGCTACGGTTTCCGTGTTGAACGACATGTTTCCTGGAAACGGTGTGCAACGGTGTGCAACAGGTTTGAGATACGTTTTCTCTTGTTTGGTGGGTGTGTCAGAAATGTTAGCATCAGCATCAACATCAACATGCATATAAACCACGCAGTATTAAAGAAACAGCTCGTAAATGTAATTAACATCAAAATTCACAAGCGCAAGTATATTGTTTGCGCATGTTTATTTACATTAATGGCAAAATAACTTAAATAATAAGAGCACAAATATAGATCTGGAACTTCTTTAAGTCTAAATATCATTTAGTAATTGCATTGTCTTCTGGTCCATATCCTTTCCTTAGGAAGGTGTGATAGACACTGATTAATGTGATAAACATAAAAAATTCTATACTTATATATTTTGTTATTGTATTGTGGAGTGATACTTTCATAAACTTTTATAAACATAAAGACAAATGTTGGATCACAATAATTAGAAACGGTTTTCACAAATCCCTTCACTCTTTTGAGATGTTTTATTCTGGACGGCAAGGGGCAGTGACTGTAACATCGAGCGTATTTTTCAGTATTAAAGGTCCCGTTTTTCGTGGTTTTTTGAAGCTTTGATTGTGTTTATAGTGTGCAATATAACATGTGTTCATGTTTCCTGTGTAAAAAAACACAGTATTTTTCACATAATTTACTTATCTGTATACCGCTGTTTCCACTGTCATAAAAACGGGCTGATGACTTCCTTGTTCTATGAAGTCCCTCCTTCAGAAATACGTAACGAATTCTGATTGTGCCAGCGGTTCCTGTGTTGTGATTCGACAGCAGTTTAGCGCACCTTGCCCGGAAAGGTCACGCCTCTTACCATAACGTGGAGATGCACGCGCTCAGTGTTATTGTAAACATGTCTTTAATTTTACCCTATCAATTTGAGCCGGAATCAGACCCGGTGATTGGACTGCGGGATGAAAATAACAGCGTTTCGACGACATGGCGACAAACACACTCTACAAACGCAACTCTTGTGTATTCCTGTGGGCGGAGGTTAGTCAAAAAACTGTTTTAGTGACGTCATTAAAGAAGGAAGTAGAGGGATGTAGTCCAAACTGGCCGTTCGATGTAGGCGACTTCTGTTAAAATATCTCGCTTGGCATTGAACTTTGAGCTTTAACATTTTACAGATTTTATTTATACTCTAACAACAACATTACACACTAACTAAAGTTTGAAACATGGAATCACGAAGAACGGGACCTTTAAACACGTATTTACCGACTTCATCAGGCTCCGAAAATTCGACAAAAAGAACACAAAGAATGTCCTTCTCAGCTGCCATAGTTGCATCTCTTGCGTCATCAGAACGGGGTGTTCAACGCACCACCGTTTCCGTTTAAAAAACGTTTTGCAACGTTTTGTCGGGGCTGAACGCAGCCCCGTTGATTATTTACGAACGAAAGCTCACAGAAACGTGAAAATGGTCTCATTTGAAAGAAAATATCCTAAGATAAAGGATTATATATTGTGACTGATTGAAGCAGCCCTTATCAAAAGTGCAGGGGTCGCTCTATCGCTCATTTTCAAAAAAAAAAAAAAAAGTAAAAGTAAAAATTATATATACGTTTTAACCATAAATTCTCATCTTGAACTAGCTCTCTTCTTCTCCTCTATTAGAATTCCGGCAGTGTAGACACTGCTAAGTGTATTACTGCTATCCTCAGGTCAAAGTTTGACCTAATTTGTCATACACAATATGCTAGTGCAAGTATATAACAATTAGTTCAAACTTTCACCTGTGGAGGGCAGTAATACACTTAGCAGTGTCTACACTGCTGGAATTCTAATAGAGAAGAAGAAGAAGAGAGCTAGTTCAAGATGAGAATTTATGGTTAAAATGTATATAATTTTTACTTTTTTTTTTTAGTAAATGAGTGATGGTTTCTCTAAATAAGACTCTTATTCCTCATCTGGGATCCTGTAGGATGCTTTGAAGCTGCACTGAAACTGTCATTTTGACCTTCAACCGTTTGGAGGCCATTGAAGTCCACTATAGGGAGAATAATCCTGGAATGTTTTCATCAAAAAACATAATTACTTTCTTTATTTCTTTTTGACTGAAGAGTCATTTAATTTGAAAGTGAACTAATCCTTTAAAAGGCCTCTGTTGATCACTTAATTTTTTTACGTCTAAATGATTACTAAGGACTTTGTTGCAAAGCATAACAGAACTTAAGGGAACACTTAAGAAATTAAGGGAAATACTTACTGACAGCCTTAAAGGTTTTTTTCTTGCAACCCATGTTTCACTAAGGGTACCCTTAATCTTATAACTAAGGGTTTTCTTAACTTAAGGGCTTTCATGCAACCGGGCCCTAGTTCGTAAGGGTCACAAATCAACCGCAATCCGTTACACCCCTAATACATATACTGTAAGTGAACTAATATACAGGAAAAGAAGATAAATAGTTCTGAGTATCACTCTAAAAAACAATAAATACATTAACAATGTGATGTAAACATTCAATAATGACTCACCTCAGTCAGTAACATTGAAGTTCAGTTTCAGTGGTGGTGCTGCTGCTGCTCTTGTTGAACTGTAGTTTATAATTTAGTTTACTGGTGATGATCACAGTTTCAGTCCCATGATCCAGCTTTGGCTTATCTCTGTTTCTCTTAGTATTTTTATTACACTGCTCATCTGTACATATCAAACAAAGTTGTAGCAGTGAGAGAAAAACTAATATTAAAAAGAAAAGGATCAAGAGTCCAACTAAAGCAAACACTGACCTACAACATGGTGACCTAAAACAAAACTGTGACGAGCAGGGCGGGCGAGAGCCATGAGGGAACGGCGCAAGGCCGGTGACGCGAGTGTTAATGAGCATCAGCTGCGCGTTGCACCGGTCTTGAATATCTCACGGAGGAGCTCCAGAAGCATAAAAGGAGGAGTGATGATAGTGAAGGAGGAGAGAGAACCAGGCCTGGATTTTTCTTTATGTTTTAGTATGTTTGTGTGGCGGCATTACTTTCATTTTGTTCTTTGTTTATTTTACATTAAAGTTATGGTTTGAACATTCGCCAGTTCCCGCCTCCTTCTTCCCATACATACAAACTGTGTTACAAAAACATTCCATAAAACATTAACATCTAAACTTCCGTTAATTCTCAATAAGAACTTTTGTAGATTTATGAGAGAAATAAAGTCAAACTGATTAGAAATTAGTGCAATAATTGGAAGTCAGTTGTAGTTGTCATGTCTCTCTTTTTTCTGTTCTTGTTTTTTCTCTTTTCTTCAATGATTCTGCTTTTTAGCATCAGGTGTCACCACAAATAGTCAATCATCACTTAATTAATCACTAATTATCTCATTAACTTCAACACTGCTTCAGTGTTACATTTAACACCCTCTAGTGAGGACACATATGTAGGGGTGTTCATTTACCAGATGTGGGCCGGATCTGGGCCTATCTGGGTACAAATTGCACTCGCACCTCAAATGCATTTGTAAAAAGATCCATCCCAGCTAACATTTTGTTCTAAGAACATTTTGCAGCCATCTACAGTGATTCTTTTGTTTGTATGCATCAGTATGTTTGACTCATTAGACATGTAATTGAGAGAGAAGGCATGTTTCTCACGAGTGGGCGTGGTTTCAGCATCGACAGCAGACACGCCCCCAGCCTTAGAGAATACTGCTTATTTTTTGTACTAAAGATTTTGACAGCTTGTTTCATTTACTTGGCATTTTTTTTTTAATCATTCAAATTTGGCTGGGTGCACTGTAAAACAATGATTTTATTGCTTAGTAAATAAGCAGGAAAAATCATGCATCTTTTGCTAAGAATAATCTTGTAAAGATGAAAACTCTAGAATATTAAGTAAAATCTAAATACATACTCAGTTTTTACTTGCAAATATTTGAAATCCAACAAACAAATAAATTTGACTTGTGATTCTCTAGCATATTTACATGTACGTCTTTATATGTACGTCTTGAAGCAATAAATGTGCGCATGTGCGGAAAGAAGAAACCCCACAATTATGGAGGGCTGCTCCAAACTCCATTCCATCTGCTTTCAAAAGGGAAGCAACAGTAAAAACTTCATTATTTTACTATTTTTTTTTTTTATTTAATTTATTCAGCAAATGTAATTTAATTAGATGATTGTGTTGTCATCACTTAATTCTGCACATTTTAAGTTTAGAGTCTTCTTAATGACGAGTTAGCCATATATTTTTAAATTTTACTTTTTACATATATATGGCTAAAACCTTGAATTTGGTTACTTAAATTGTGATCTTTTTGTTTAATATTTATTATTTTGCGGCCATGAATTAACAATAATGTTACATGAGCAGGTTTTCGTTTCCTCATTTTAAGTAACGTTAAATTGTGCATGATAGAATTCATTCTCTCATTCATTTGCTAAATCATGCTTACTATTTATTAAATAGTTCCCTTCTTTTACTTAATCGTGACTACGTTGTAAATTAATGTGAGGAAATGGAGACCAGAACTTGTAAGGTCATGCAGGATGTTTTAATGTGTTTGATCTGATTTGGTATGTTATAGCCTATAGTTATGACTAGTAACCGTTTCAGCAGTGTTTCAAAATTCCCTCTTTGTTTCATTATAAAATGAGTGAAATGAATAATGTGGATGCAAATACTTATAACTTTTAATTAAAAAATATTTGCTGTTTATTGATTTTTTTTTTTTTGTCTGTTTTCTTAATTTCAGAATCCTTTGTGCCTTCTTTGCTGTAAACCGGTTGAGAGGGACAGATGAGAGAGACCGAACACAATGAATCGTTGCCCTTAAAGGGTTAGTTCACCAAAAAATTAATATTCTGTCATTTATTACTCACCATGTTGTTCCACACCCGTAAGACCTTCGTTCATCTTCGGAAACCAAATTAAGATATTTTTGATGAAATCCGATAGCTGTCTGATTTCTCAATAGACAGCAACTTAAGCAACAATTTCAAGGTCCAGAAAGGTGCTAAAGACATCATTAAAACAGTCGACGTGACTGCAGTGGTTCAACCTTAATGTTATGTAGTGACGAGAATACTTTGTGCGCAAAAACAAAACAAAAATAATGACTTTATTCAACAATATCTTCTGTTCTGTGTCATTCTGCTTCGCACTTTATGTCCAGTGCTTCCAGGTTCTATATCAGAACGGTGGCTCAGTATTGGCCGAAGCTGATCACATGATCAGCACAACACATGCATGTGATGCTGACGCAGGAGCTGGCCAATAATGAGGCAGTGTTCTGACATAGAACCTGGAAGTGCTGGATGTAAAGAGCATAGCAGAATGACATAGAACAGAAGATATTGTTGAATAAAGTCATTATTTTTGTTTCGTTTTTGCACACAAAAAGTATACTCTGTTCCAAAGATTAACAAAGGTCTTACGGGTGTGAAACGACATGTGAGTGAGTAATAAATGACAGCATTTTCATTTTTTGGTGAACTAACCCTTTAAATCCACACAGGGCACAGATAATTTTTATATTTATTCGAACATTTTTATATGAACACCTGAAGATACTGAAATGATTGTTGATGAAAGTAATTTCTGTGAACCTGTTGTTGAGGAAAAACAAGATTTTGTCCAAATAATCAACAATAAATTAGGTTGCCATTAGAAAAATAAATTAGAAAGTGATTCAAAATGTTTTGATACTGAGAGGAAGCTGTCTGATCGCTATATAACTCTTAATTTTAGAGTTCTAATATGTGTTTAATGTGTCATTGAACATGGATGTTTATTGTTCCTCAAGCTGCTTAAACCTTTAAAGTGATCTTAAGCATTATAGGTTTCTCTAAATGCTTGTTATTTCTTGCATTTACACTGCAAGTCTTAATGCACAGACCTGGCCTTTTGACCATGCATATCTGATTTTTTGGCCAGTGTGTTTACATTCACTGACATGACTGGTATCCGATATCTGTGTTTACATTATTTCCTGCCCCAAAATGATTGTCATTGATAGTTTTACATGCACATAGTAGATCCTCGGTTTTTGAATAGCCGTACTATTAATTGGCCAGCAAACTCGCCTGACTTTAACCCCATAAAAAATCTATGGGGTATTGTGAAGAGGAAGATGCGATATGCCAGACCCAACAATGCAGAAGAGCTGAAGGCCACTATCAGAGCAACCTGGGCTCTCATAACACCTGAGCAGTGCCATAGACTGATCGACTCCATGCCATGCCGCATTGCTGCAGTAATTCAGGCAAAAGGAGCAAAAGTATTGAGTGCTGTACATGCTCATACTTTTCATGTTCATACTTTTCAGTTGGCCAAGATTTCTAAAAATCCTTTCTTTGTATTGATCTTAAGTAATATTCTAATTTTCTGAGATACTGAATTTGGGATTTTCCTTAGTTGTCAGTTATAATCATCAAAATTAAAAGAAATAAACATTTGAAATATATCAGTCTGTGTGTAATGAATGAATATAATATACAAGTTTCACTTTTTGAATTAAATTAGTGAAATAAATCAACTTTTTGATGATATTCTAATTATATGACCAGCACCTGTTTAAGTGAACTAATATACAGGAAAAGAAGATAAATAGTTCTGAGCATCACTCTAAAAATCAATAAATACATTAACAATGTGATGTAAACATTCAATAATGACTCACTAAGGTCATCTAAGTGCATTTCTTCGTTGCTGCTGGGCTGTACTTCAGGATCATTTCTGCTGTTTGTGGCGGTCAGAGATTTAGTCTCATCATGATCCAACTCTTGTTTATCACTGTTTCTCTTCTCTGTGTGAGAGAAATAAAGTCAAACTGATTAGAAACAAGTGCAATAAGTGGTGCAATAAGTGGAAGTAAGTTGTAGTTGTCATGTCATGTTGTTTCTCTTTCCTTCAGTGATTCTTATTAACATTAGGTGTCACCACTAATGGTCAATCATCTCTTAATTAATCACTAATTGTCTCATACTATCTCTCACACATAATTATCTAACACTGCTTCAGTGTTACTTTTTAACACTCTGTAGTGTGGACACATATGTAGGGGTGTTCATTTAACACCAGGGATTTTGCAGTGTATTCACCACCATTATTTTTGCACAGTACATCACATATATCTTGTTAAACCAGTTGTATACAATACTTACTGTTTTTTCTTTTACAGTAAATCACACCAGCTGCAGCCACCAGCAGAACAGCACCAGCAGCAGCACTTATTCCTGCAATTTCACCTGTAGACAGACCTGAAACGGGAACAGATAAAGACAGTCATTCCCAGATAGCAAGCAATGATCAAAATAATGTTAAATCAATGTTTGCACCTGCAATTAATGTTGAAAAAATTTTGAACTTGCAAAAAAAAAAAAAAAAAAAAAAAAAATCAATATTAATGTCATTGAATCAATGTTTGTACTCTCAGAAAATGAAACACAACTTTAACTGACTTAAAGCCACACAGCCTGAAATCAACTGAAGATAAAAGAAGACAATAAATCTCTCAAGCTCTCAGCAGAAGATCTTTTTGAGAATTAATGTTTAGATGTTGATGTTTTATTGAAAATGTTTGGTCACCATTTTGGTGATTAGTGTTTCCTTTAGTTGGGCAGTTTGACTCTTGACTTTTTGTGTGAGTTTGTGGTCTGTGTAATAGTTTACTAAAACACATCATTTGTTTTTGTGAGGGAAAGATAACCTTGTTTCCCAAAGAACCCAGTGTTTAGTGGAGCTGAGAGTTTTGTTCTCACGCAATACATTGATGCGCTCTCAACATTTGTTATTAAAATAACCATAGAGACTGATAGTTACAATTACTTTTTTATTGGTTAAAATGAATGGAGAATATCTCGTGTTTTTCCGTGGCTGCTCGAGCCCTCAGGATTGGTGTTTATGGTTTCATAAACAAAGCCCAGTTCTACGCTGGATTTACAGATCGTTTGAAACTGAAAGATGGAGGGTCACAGCGATAATGATCCCGGTCATGAGTCGAAACTGCAGGCGGTGAGTAAAACTGCTTCAAATGTCTGTTTTGTTGGCAATAGGTGCCTGAGTGCATATAACGTACTGTAAACATGAACATAGTGAATTAATAAATTTGTTATTCATCATTCATACGCTATATTCATTATAGTGATTCAAAAGTTATCCAGGGATAATGCGATGGTGTATTGTGTGTTTAAATACAGTTGTTTAGCTGACCAATGATAGCTTGTAGATGATCTCTACACAAAAGCTGCGCGTACACATGGTAGAGCGTCACTCTATCTCCACTCACAATGACACGCCTCCAGGCACTCAGCTGTTTTTGGAAAGACTCTGTACAGCGTATGTATCTTTTATAAATATGATTAAACTAAAGACTTTTTGGAGATATGAAGGATGAACTACTACTCTATAGGAACTCAAGATTAACATGAGATTTTTAAATAAAAAATTTTAAAAAAATTAAAAAGAATTCATTTTCATTTAGGGTCAACTAATCCTTTTACAACATTAGTCAAAGTTTTGTGTGAAAACTTGCTTTCCAAACACTCCACAACCCAGCAGTTATTGGGATGATGTAAAGATACTGAACTATTTTTAACACTTCTCAAAGGAAAGAGCACTGAATGATACTAACCAATGACAGAAACACTGAAGCTCTTCATTCTGCTGATGCTGAAGCTGTTGCTGTTGTAGATGATCTGTAGTCTATAGAGTCCAGAATCTGTGGTTCTGATGTTTGTGATGGTCAGAGATCCAGTCTGATGATCCACAATCAATCTGTCTCTGAATCTCCCATCACCATGTTCACACTGAACATCTGTACAGATTTTACTGGCATCTCCAGTGATGTTAGCAATGATGGTGTCATTAAAATACCACATCATTGCATCATTTAGGCCTTCATCAGGATCTAGAATAACATATTCTCCCCTGATCCCTGATATTGTCTTCATTTTATAATGTTCAGCAGCAGAAACACCTGAAACACAAACCAACAGATAATTGGAGGATCTTTTGGCTAAACACATAAAAAACCCTCTAGAACATGAAAGAACTGTGAAGATGATAGTGATTGCACAAGCCATTTCTTGACTTATACTCTTTCATTTTACATGAAATCAACATTTTAACAGATAATAACAGAAGGTGAACATCCATGACATGATTAGATTCTCTCATCTCTATCAGAGCTCAACTGCATCCTCTGATGAAAAAAAGAAAAAGAAAAACACTTTTAAAAATAACAAGTTGAAAACAGAAAAGATTTAGTTTTAAATCAAACTGAACTATTTATTGATGTAACCTGACATAATTCTACCCAGTGTTGGCTCAGATCCAGCCCACATGTGGATGTTTTCTATATAGACAATCTGTCTATTTAGATCTCTTTAAATTTCACAACACTATGTTGTGGTGTACCAGATGTGGGTCGGATCTGGGCCTATCTGGGTACAAATCGCACTCGCACCTTAAATGCATTTGTAAAGAGATCTATCCCAGCTAGTGTTACAACACAGAAGGGACAGAGACAGGAATTCACAACAGGGATGTTTATTGATATCAGAGTAATACGGCAGTGCAGGTGAGTGAAACTTAAGCTGTGATGATAAATGAAGTGCAGAATAGTGATACTGTCCTTTCGTGGTTGTAGATATGGAGATCTTGGATGGCGCTGGAGAGACTTGGACAATGGACACACAGAGCCTTGCGTGTCTGTGACAGCTAACATTTTTTTGTTCTTATTTTTTAATAAAACTTTTCAGAACAAAAACAAACAATAAAAAAACAGTGAACAAAGCTTCATGGGTATTTACACGGAAGTTCTTCCAAAATTAAACATTAAAAAAAAAAAAAACAACAACACTGTTTCCTTAACCAATTAGTACAAATATCCTTGAGTAAAAAGGTCAACAGGTTATCATGTAGACATATATTCACATACGTGCTTATAGACAAACATACGTAGACATACATACCCTTATGTCCATAGCCATACTTTCATGCAGCTTGATTATTCTCTTATGGTGCTTACATGTATGCATATATAGTAGGTATCCCTATTACACATTTATCTCCATTCTCTCTGTTTTGATATATGTGTAGTCCATTTTCCCCAGTGTTTTCTTGTAATCTCAACTTAAATGTCAGTCTTTCCATTTTATACATTTCTGTGACAGTTTGTTCCCACTGGGTTCACGTTGGGGGAAGATGTTGGAGCCATAAACGAGTAATCGCTTTTTTGCTGCTGCTACTAGTATCTTCAGTAAATATTTATTCCTATTATAAACTGAATCTGGTATATTACCAATAAATAGAATATAACCTGTTTCCCTAATCTCAATCTCTAAGATTTCCTCTATACTTGAGTGTATTTCTGACCAATACAGTTTCAAAACTGGGCAAGCCCAGAAAATAAGTACATGGTCAGCCACTTGTGTACCACACTGCCTCCAGCAAGAGCCTAGATTTGCTACTCCTTTTTGTTTGGCTTTTACTTTGGACGTGATAAAGAAACATATAGTTTTTTTCCAACATAATTATCTTAAAGCCCTGGAATGACTAGTCACACTGTGAATGCCACAAGTTTAGCCATTCTTCTTCTGGATAGAAATCTGCAATTTCCCTGAATTTCCCTCTTTGATAAAATAGAGCAGAATGCAGTTATTCCCTTGTGAGCCCAGCTTTGAAACCTTTTATCCACTCGAGCAGGGAAGAATTGGGAATCATAACCAATCCAACTTAATATTCCAGTCTGGTGTTCTAAATTTCTGTTAAATAATTTCTTATTTCTTGGGCTTCACTTTTTGACTTTCTCTGTGTCTTGGGATTTTTCCATTGTGCACATCATGTACCTACATAGACAAAACAAGAAGTAGTAGTCCTTGGACACACTGACACTCACATGTAACCAGAAGTTGAAGACACACACACACACACACACATTTACGCACATACATTTCTTATTTGTTATTATATTTCTTGAAATGCCATACATGGTAAGGTTTGATTCTTAAGTCGTATGATTGGATGCTCAAGCCAACCTGGAAATTGTTGTTTGTCTATAAGCATGACCCTTCTTCCTGAATAAATCGGAGAATGCTTTGTACCACACTTGATCTGTGTCTGCTTGGTCATTCTCCCGAGATCTCGCGCTGCTGCTGCCACACATCACAGGGGTAGAGGCGCCTGTTTCTTAACTGATGACTGAGACTACAAATATTCTACCTATTATTGAGATTTTGATCTAACAATTTCCTTATCAATTTGTACCATTGTTCTATAGGCCACATTTTGTCCACTGAGTTATATTTCCTCATATCTCTTTACATTTTTTGTTATCTCCTAGAAGTGATTGAATGGGGATTGGAGTTTGCAAGATATCCAATTGTTTAAATTTAGCAGTATAGCTTGTATCACACCAACAAAATAAATGTATTAATTGGGCAACAATATAGTAATCTTGCAGGCATGGTAGGGAACTTCCCCCTTTTTCTTTCGCTAATTATAAAGTTTTAAATTTAATACGTGTTTTTTTACTATTCCAGATAAATCTAGAAATTACTCTGTCCAGGTCATTGAATTGTTTCTGGGGGATTTCAACTGGTAAAGCCTGAAATAAATATAATAAGTGAGGCACTATATTCATATTAAATGATTCTACTCTGTTGCTCATATCCAATGGAAGTAATGACCATTGGACAAGTACAAGTACACCATCGTTATTTTCATTTTTAAATGCTTGCAGTCTATAAACGCATCTTCATTCTTTATAAATCTCTCCAACAGTGTAGCATTAGCCCCGTTAGCCACGGAGCATAGCCTACTATCAAACTCATTCAGAATCAAATTTAAACATCCATAAAAATAATTACCATACTTACGTGATCTGATATGCCGCATCACGAACACTTTGTAAAGATCTATTTTGAGAGAGCTGTGTGAACTTATTCTATTACATACAATGTATTATGGAGTTGCGACTCTTGCCAGCTTGGGGGCGGGGAGCGCGAGCATTTAAAGGGGACATGCACTGAATCGGCGCATATTTAATTACACCCCAAAATAGGCTGTTAAAATATTGTGTAATAAAAAATCTATGGGGTATTTTGAGCTGAAACTTCACAGACACATTCTGGGGACACCTTAGACCATGGGTCTCCAAACTCGGTCCTGGAGGGCCACTGTCCTGCAGAGTTTAGCTCCAACCTGCCTTGACACACCTGCCTTTAAGTTTTAAGTATGCCTAATTAGACCTTGATTAGCTGGTTCAGGTGTGTTTAATTGGGGTTTGAGCTAAACTCTGCAGGACAGTGAACCTCCAGGACAAAGTTTAGAGACCCCTGCCTTAGACTTATATTACATCTTGTGAAATAGTGTTCTAGAGCACCTTTAATGTTAATAGAAAATCATTTAAAGATTAGTATGACATTCCTGAAACATTCAAACACCTGCTGTTAACAAGCAGAATCACTAAAGGAAAGAGAAACAACAAGAACATAAAAAAGGAACTGACTTCCAGCCACAGCATTAGAAGAAATCAACTGAAGCTAAAAGAAGACATTAAATCTCTGAAGATCTGATTAAACAACTCCACAAACAGCATTTCCAGCTTCACTTATTACTAACCAGATTGACTTTATTTCTGTTAGACATCTACAGAAGTTCTTATTTAGAAATAACAGAGGTTTAGATGTTGATGTTTTAATGAAAATGTTTTGTATTTTGCTTTCAGCAATTGCAATACTGTTTTCAATGAACATTTGTGCATTGCTAAGGAAAGATAGAGAAAGAGAAAGATGAAAAACAGGTCAACATGTGTGCTTTAATAGCAGTCAAATGAGTGCTTTTGTTAGTTTTTTTCTGTAGTTTCATGACCTGGTATTAATAGATATGATGTTGAAGTATTAATGAATAAAAAAAGGTACTAAATTCAGCAGTTGTGACACAAAGATCACTTGTAACACTGAAAAGTTCATTGTGAGATTTTTTTTTTAAATCATTGCTTTGTGCATAAAATTGAGACACATCAACACAAACATCAACAATGTTGACAATCAAAAAATATTCAAATATAAATAGTAAACAAATCGCTGCAGTGCATGCTGGGAAGCCATGAATGAGTTTTGTATTCTGGCATGAAGCATGACACCATTGTAGAGTTTCATAAGCTGATTGTTGATGCCTGTGAGTGTCTAGATGGCTCTATAGTTAATAACTTCATGCTCACAATAAGGTTTTCATAATTTTTCAGTATATCTGATTATCAGGAGTGTCACATGGTCAGTAGCACAATATTCATATAAATTATTAACAAAACAGACTTCTGATCAGTGAATCAGACCACTTCACAATGAGGTTAATTGATAGCCAACATCATCTGATGTTATTCTGTCATGACTTCTTCTGACACAGTAAACATGTTTTCTGAACACACTAATAAAGCAGCCATAAAAAAACAAAACAATCAAGAGTCAAGAGCACAATTTCAGGGAACACTGATAACAACTTTAAATCTCTGTTCCTCTTTCCTACAGTGTATCGTCACTAATGTTCAATTGACACTTGATTAACTAATAAACTCCAGCACTGCTTGAGTGATATTTTAACTCTGTAGTTTGTCACATAAAACACTGAGTGCGGTTAATGAAACACAGGGGATATTGCTGTGTATCATCCAACCTTAAATCATTTTTAAGCCAAAAAGTTAGTGATCCTTAATATTTAAAGAATGTTGTTCCAGAATGTTTTCTGGCAACATTATGAGAACAGTCAAAAAAAAAACATTCTACAAGCAATGTATAAATTTTGTGTGTGTGTGTGTGTGTGTGTGTGTGTGTGTGCTAACCTTTTGAGAACATTATTAAAGTCCAGATAACATTAAACAAATGTTCTATTAATGTTACTGGAAGAACGTTTGTTCATAATATTTTTGAAAGAACCTTGACAGAATGTTAGCCAAAGTTATGAGAATGTTCCCTGTAGGCTTGGATATACTGTAAGTGAACTAATATACAGGAAAAGAAAATAAATAGTTCTGAGTATCACTCTAAAAATCAATAAATACATTAAAGGATTAGTCTACTTTTAAATACACTTTTCCTGATAAATTTACTCATCCCCATATCATCCAAGATGTTCATGTCTTTCTTTCATCAGTCGAAAAGAAATGTAGGTTTTTGATGAAAACATTCCAGGATGTTTCTCCATATAGTGGATTTCAATGGCTACCAACAGGTTGAAGGTCAAAATTACAGTTTCAGTGCAGCTTCAAAGGGCTTTAAACGATTTTACGCTGAATGTTCAACACCTTCCCTATTCAACTTACGGAAAAAAACGAAACTGGTGCCGCGTTCATTCCGTAAGTTGAACAGGGAAGGCGTAGAATATTCAGCGTAAGCGTCATGAAGAATGCGGAAACGGAAAGTACCTTCAAGGCGATATTCTGTTTATAAAGCATAAACGGTTGTATTTTTTTAGAAAATGACCGATCGATTCACTAGATAAGACCCTTATTACTCATCTGGTATCGTTTAAAGCCCTTTGAAGCTGCACTGAAACTGCAATTTGGACCTTCAACCTGTTGGTAGCCATTGAAATCCACTATATGGAGAAAAATCCTGGAATATTTTCCTCAAAAACCTTCATTTCTTTTCGACTGACGAAAGAAAGACATGAACATCTTGGATGATATGGGGATGAGTGAATTTATCAGGAAAAGTGTATTTAAAAGTGGACTAATCCTTTAACAATGTGATGTAAACATTCAATAATGACTCACCACTGACAGTAACATTGAAGATCGTTTCACTGGTGGTGCGGCTGATGAGCAGTAGTTTATATTCTCCAGAGTCTGTGTTTCTGGTGTTCATGATGGTCAGAGATCCAGTCTGATGATCCAGCTTGAGTCTGTCTCTGAATCTCTCAGTTCCTTCATTACACTGAACATCTGTACAACTATAACTGAGATCTCCACTGATTTGAGCGATGAGAATGCCATTAAAATACCATTTAATATCTTCTTGTAGGTTTGTCTGAACACCAGTGTTTAGAGTGACTGAATCTCCTTCATTCACTGACACTGGCACTCTGACTGAATAAAGACCTGATACACCTGATAAAGAAAAAAACAAAAAAACATTAGCCAATCAAAAATATATGATAGTGTTTTCAAATTGTTATTTTCTACAAATCATAAAGATTGTGAGTAGACAAATATGTCCGTATTCATAATGTAACAAATAGCAAAAGAACACTGATTTATAAATTAACTCAACAGATGAACATATTGATCTTCAGCAACACCCCAGCTAACAGATTTTTTTTTTATGAGAACATTCTCCAAATATTCAGTGTTGGTTCTGGGAACGTAAAAAAAAATCTTGCCGTTAGAGGAACATGTTTTACAGGTTCCTCAAACGTTTTTCCAACTTAATTTTGATTAACAATTCAACATTCTAGGAATGTTGATTTGTAACATTCCAAGAACATGAAAATGTCCAGTTTCCTTAATGTTAGTAGAATGTTATTTAAAGGTTAGTATTGATGTTCCTGAAACATTCTTTCAATCATTCAAACACCTGCTGTGAACAAACACTGAAAGAAAGAGAAATAAGAACACAAACTACAGCTTTCTTCATCCACAGCCTTAGATGAACTGAAGATAAAAGACATTAAATCTCTGAAGATCTGATTAAACAACTCCACAACTCAGCTGAGGTGATAAAGATCGGTTGTAACACCGTTGTTGTGTTTCAGATGCTGAATGTTGATTTCCGTGTGTATATATAACTAAGTCATTGTTAACTTTCTGATTAAAACATGTTTTGTATAATTTATTCCAGCTTCATGCCAGTATACAAAACACATTCATGGCTCCCAGCATGCATTGCGGCATGAATAAATGAAGCAGCTGAATTATTATTATTATCATTATTATTATTATCATTATTTGATTGTCACCATTGTTTTGTATGATGAGTGTCGATGTCTGTGTGTGTTGTATTTAACTAATCAATAGCTTTGGACAACTTACATAAATCACTTCAGTGTTACAAATAATTTTTATCACACCGGTTGAGGTTATTACTCCTCAAATAATGTTTAAATTCCAAAAATAAGCAAAACTACAAAAATTGTAGCCATTTAAACCACTTTAATGCAGTCATTTGTCTGTAATTAAAACAGACATGTTGATCTGATTTGTCAATACAAAAATGTTTTCTGCATTGAATGATTGAAAGAATGTTTCAGGAACATCAAACTAACCTTTAAATAACATTCTACTAACATTAAGGAAACTGGACAATTTATGTTCTTGGAATGTTACAAATCAACATTCAGAATGTTGAATTTTTTAATCAAAATTAAGTTGAAAGAATGTTTGAGGAACATTATACCTTATAAAAACGTTCTTCTAACATCAAGAAAACTGGACATTTTTTATGTTCCCATTATGTTCCCATACCAACACTGAATATTTGGAGAACGTTCAAAATTCTCTTAGCTGCAAACCACAATCTGAGTCATATAGCCTATTGTCCCCTTTCTTTATACAAATATTTGTACATTCATACAACCAAATTGTAACCATTAGCAATTCCTAAGGTCTCTTTTTGAATGGTATTTGTACCAAGGGTGGTACAGTGAAATGCTATAAGACCTTTAGATTTGTATTAACCATAATCGTTTTTATCGATGCCAGGAAGAGAGAATGTAACAAACTTAACAAACTAAAAACTGATTCTAAAGATTGTCACTTACCACGATCGGAAAAAAACAAGAACACCAAGAGCCAAAAGAGAAGCTTCATTTTCGCCACTGTCTGTTCAGACAAATGAATGCAGATTCTAATCCATAAAAGTGTTCCTCTTTTTTTTTTCCTTTTAAAGGCGACGTAGTGGTTGAACTAAAATGAAAGTGATAATCTGGAGCATCCCTAGCGTGTGATGACGTAGTCATCACGTTTAGTCTGCATGCAAACCTCGCTGTCTGTTTGTGAAACATCGTATAAATATGATTTCATAGCATTTTAGTATATTAGCCTACATTACATTTGGGTTAAGCGTTTTGAATACATTATTTTCATTATTCTTTGATTTAGGAATAATGTGGAGTTTTTAGTTCAATTGTGTGTGTGTGTGTGTGTGTGTGTGTGTGTGTGTGTGTGTGTAAAACTAAAAATATTTTAATTATCTTTAATTGTCATCTGAAATAGATATCAGAAAATTAAGACATATGGCATAAAAAAGTTTAAAATAACATTACATAAATAATGTGAGATCAGTCTTTTGGAATAAAACAGGCCTACACACATATAATCAGGGTTAGGGAGTTATGAAATACAAGTAACTTATTTATGTTTTTAAAATCGAAATTTGAGTAATTGTATTTCATTAAATGTTTTGTGAGAACATTAACTGTGAGGTTGATAAAAATCAGGACAGGAAGAAACTCTTGGTCTACAAACTAAACACACATGCACTAAATGGCCACTATCTCATGCAAGCTGTTTGTCTATATATCTGATCAAACCACCTTTCTATAGAAATCAGATAACATCAGGTTTCAGTTTGACTCAAGATAAGCTGCTGGAGTGGCCCCAACGAGATGGATGTTGGTCCTTTTTTTGTTCTGCTTTTTTTTTTTTTTTTTTTTCAAATACAATAATTGATTAATTGAATTATTAAAGTGGACTATATAACAGTTTGAAAACCAACAAGCTCTACTTATAAGGAGAATTAAGAATATTAACACAATTCCACTGTTACGTTTTTAAAGCAATAAAGCAACTACTAAAAATGGTGGTTTTAAATGATAAAATAAAAATGTTTTCACTGTTAAGAACAATTAAAGTCTTAATAAGAGCTACAAGAGCATTCATATGTTATATAATCATACCACACATTTAGAGAGCGTGTGAACTAGAAGGGTCAAACTGTTGGGGGAGGATTCACAAAATAGATGAACAGATTGAGTGTTTTCAGTGGTCAGACGTTCACTGAACATTTGAAGAAAATGTTTCACATGATTGCTTTGTTCTGTTTGTGCTGGTGGAGTCTGACTGGTAAGTTATAAATATATATTTTTGGATTAACATTAGTAACATTTTTCACAGATGTGAAAAGTTGTGGAAAATAATTTAATTGGCTATAGTTCTTCAACCAGTGGAGACAGAGAGAGAATCCTCTATTAAGGCACTTCAAGAACTCTGCACTGATCCAAATGTCCCATACACAAAAATGTCAAGATGTTGAAAATATTTTTAAGAATTTAACTTTTCATGGTGTAACTTTTTCTAGCTTTAATTTTTCATTTTTCTCACGTGGCAGATGACTTTAAAACTATAATAATCATATTATTAGTTCACACACATCTTTCCTTTCATAAATCTAACCTTTCATTTGCTTGTGTGACTTTGCTGCTGTTGTGAATGTTTTTCAGTTCAGGCTTAGTTAACTGATTTCAAGCTTTGTAAACCATCAGAAGCCTTAATCAGTGTAAAATGTGTCTGTTCTCCAGGTGTGTTTGGTGATTCAGTGTCAGTGTCAGTAATGGAGGGAGATTCAGTCACTTTATACACTGATCTTACTGAAATATGGGAAGACGACATACTGTGGAATTTTGAATCTGAAAACTCTCTGATAGCTAAAATTAAAAAACAGAAGCAAAACTTCTCCATATATGATGATGTTCCTGATGGGAGATTCAGAGACAGACTGAAGCTGGACGATCAAACTGGATCTCTGACCATCACAAACATCACAACTGAACATGCTGGAGTCTATGAAGTAAAGATGAGTGGACTGAAACTGACATCAAAAACATTCAATGTTTCTGTCTATGGTGAGTAAAAAGCTCATGTCCACATATTCTTGTTTTATTAAGGGAATATTTTGAGTTAAGCTCAATCAACAGAATTAATTAGTACAAAAAAATTATTTAGAATCAACAGAATCATGTTTTTAAAGCGAAACTCAGTGTTATGGGGAAGCATTTACATCAGTGGCATTTTTTGAAAATTGAGAAGCGGAAATGTAAAGCTTACAATTTTATACTGACACTCTTCTGTTAAAACTTCTGTATTACTTGAGCTGTGAACTGTTAATCATGTTTATAGTCATTTTAGGTTTTTGTAATTATGATACCAAGGAAAAATATAGCTGCAAGCAGAAATTAAGAGGCCAAGCACAATGAAGGTGCGATAAGTCATGCCAGCATGGCTATAGGAGCATCAGACTGACATGCAGCAATGAGTAATTAAATACATTTTAAGTTGATTTTAGACAAAATGGCTGACAAATCATAAATACAATTCACTAATAATATGATTTATTGGTTTTCCCCGTTTAACCAATAGATGACACTGTCATTGATGTGGCGTGGTCACAGTAAGGTGACAATAACATATGCTCAGTTTGGTGTCAATATGACAGAGCATTGCAGAGATTCAGCCTCAGACATTTTGAGACATTTTGGCATCATGCCTTTAAATTTGCTGATGCGGTATACGACATCTACCGACACAAAAACAATGTAGGAGGAGTTTGGGAAAAAAAAAAGATTTTGAAAGAAAACCTTTTTTTTTTCAGGGCATGACATTTATGGATGGCATTTACTGGGATTCATAGCGATAAGCAAAAGCATTCATAAAATAGCATTTTGGGACAAATCCAGCAAAAAAAAACAAAAAAAAAACATTAATTTGACTCGGAATGGGAAAAAATTAATATCATCTTAACACTCATTTTGTTTATGTCTTGTGGCTGTACTATTCACTTTCATTGCAAGTGCCTCATTGTAACTTTACATTTTTGCTTTTTTTTTTTTTTTTTCAATTGGAAATTATTTTTGTGGTAATTACCATTATGTCAGCGATGTTCCAGATTGAACCTGTACTGAAACCAGATTATTCCTTTAATTCATTACATATTAAACTTTTAATTATTTTGTAGTTTGGGGTGACATAAACACTCACTGACAGTCAACATGCTACACTGTAAATACTGTAGATTAGATTTATCCATATTTATCTTTATTTTCACTGATGTTTTCCAGCTCGTCTGCCTGTTCCTGTCATCAGCAGAGACTCTTCACGGAGTTCATCATCATCAAATTGTTCATTGGTGTGTTCAGCTGTGAATGTGAGTCATGTGACTCTCTCCTGGTACAAAGGAAACAGTTTATTGTCCAGCATCAGTGTGTCTGATCTCAGCATCAGTCTCTCTCTACCTCTGGAGGTGGAATATCAGGATAAAAACACCTACAGCTGTGTGCTGAACAATGCCATCAGCAACCAGACTCAACATCTGGACATCACTCACCTCTGTCACACATGTGCAGGTATGACAGAGCTGATATAATGTGTTTATTTATTTACTGAGCTGATCTGTCTTCTGTTGTAGATCAGACTGATTCAATCACATTAATGACTGTCTCTCTTTCCTCTCCTTCAGTTCCTCCAGTCTCTCTGATAGTGCTGATCTCTGCTGCTGCTGCTGGATTTCTGTTGATTGTTGTTGCAGTCGTGATGTGCATCTACAGGAAACATGAAAAAACAGGTCAGAAAAGCAAGCAATTAAAGGGTTAGTTCACCCAGAAATTAAATTTCTATAATTTATTACTCACCCTCATGAAGTTCCAAACCCGTAAGACCTTCTTTCATCTTCAGAACACAAATTAAGATCCAAGAAAATCTGAGAGTTTTTTTTATCCCCCAAAGAAAACAACATAATTACCACCTTCAAGGTCCAGAAAAGTAGTAAAATAGTCAGTGTGACTGCAGTTGTTCAACCTTTATTTTATGAAGCGAATAATACTTTTTGTGTGCAAAAACAAAACAAAAATTACATCTTTGAGCCAATTTTGAGTCTGCATTCTGATGTAGAACCTGGACGGGTTGGACAGTGTCTACAACTTACAGCATAGGAGAATGCAGGGAAGAGAAGAAATTGTTGAATAAATAGTTATGTTTGTTTATGTTTATAGTTGTCGTTAGTTTTTTTTTTCTATTCTCGTCACTTCATAACATTAAAGCTGCAGTCCGTAACATATTTTGGTTAAAAATGATCCAAAATCATTGAGCAAGTACATAACAGCCAGTGTTCAAAACTGTCTCCATACCTAAGCCATATTCACAATGGTAAGCTTATAATAATGTGTTCTAATTCGAGTGGTACTGGAGGTTTCCACGGGAAATTCAAGCATGCTGCCGTTCGTCTTTGCGTCATTATTTACGGTAAAAATTCTTATTTCTGGTGAAAATTCTTCAAGACTATACAATCTGTGATTACGAAGTTGAGTATGAACTTGTGTGGTGACTGCCAGCCACACATTCTCCTCAAAACATTAGATTCATCCATGCTGCAGAGCCGATGCACAACCCACGTAAAGATGATCATTCTGCAAATAACTGCAATTGCTGGTTTTAAACAGAGATGGCGACAAAGAGGCAAAACTTACAGACTGTAGCTTTAAGGTTGAACCACTGTAGTCATGTGGACTATTTTTACAATGTCTTTCTGGACCTTGAATGTGGTAATTACATTGCTAAATGGGGGATAAAAAACTCCCAGGTTTCATCAAAAATATCTTAATTTGTGTTCCGAAGATGAACGAAGGTCTTAGTCGAGTTGAGGGCGAGTAATAAATGACAGAAATTAAATTTTTGGGTGAACTAACCCTTTACTGCCAATGTCAATTTATTTTTTTCAAAGCACAAATTTTCATATGAGATTTAAAACTATGTTTTAACACATGATTATTTATACAGTCCAGACCCCGGAGGAAAACACTGATTCAGCAGTGTGTAATCCAACAACACCAAAAACAGTAAGATCATTTATGATTAAGTTGTTGTCAGTTAGACTGATTGAAGTGTGTGCAATATGCATCAGACAGTCAGTGAACAGATGTGGATCTTGGTCAGTATTACCTTCAGTAAGGGAGGCTCAAAAGTTTTTTTATGCTATTTACACTAAGTGTATGTACTGTCTGAAACTCACTAACACACAATGTTTACATTCTGCAGACCAATACATTAATTTGCATGAATCAATTTATTAGCACACACAAAAGTATTTTTTTACCCAATAACAATAAAATATTATAATTATTGGTAAATTATTATTATATTTAATCATTAGTTACACATGTATTGTTTTTTCATCATCAAAGTAGTGCACATATAATAATAATTTGTAGCATATTGTATGTTTTATACTCAGCAAAAACGGACCACAATTCTAGAACCGTCAGTAATCTATCTTGATAATGGTGAACGATTATATGGCTGTTAATGAATGGGTTGCTAAATATAATTTTTACTTTAATGAGATTTTCCTAGTAAAGGGGTAAGAATGAACTCCATGATTCCTGTTCTTTCCAAAAACAAAGCACTTGAATACAATAAGCTCATAATCACAACTTCAGAAGTGGGAAGTAGGACATTTCCAATAGTACCTGAAGGCAGCATTAAGGTGTGTTCATGTCATGTAATTAATATGTAATTAACAGGACATACAATGAATATAACGTCACCTTTTGTCATCTTGAGACTATTATTTAGGCATAGCCTGAGCACAGCATTAATCCACTGATACAAGAGAGGGACAGTGGCTGCTGGCAATGAAACAAGAGATCAATTTCATGAAAATGAGCAGCGATACAAGGGGGTGCAGATATATCCATCGCCTGATGCAGTTACAGTGTATAAGGTTTAAAACACAATGTAGGCTATAGACTTATCGTTGCAGTTATTAGCTAAGAAATTATTTTATAGACACTTTAATGAGGTCTTGTTTTAAAGGTTTGTCTGCAATTCATTTTCACTTAGGTTGCATCAGCAGGTTTGTGATCGAGTTTGTGTTTCCTTTCAGAGATTCCTTAGAAAGAAAGAAGCTTTGTATGAAAATGTCCCTGAAAAATGATGATCAAATACTGGAATTGATGTTAGAGCTCATACGGTCCCTGACTCACAACTTTTGGCTGTTTTGCTTTTGCTTTGTATTACATTGTTTGATCACACTTAATGTTTGTTTTTTGGGGTTTTTTTGTCATTATGTCTGAAATGTTGTTGCTCCATATTAGTACCGTAATTTATTGGTTCACAACAGTACAGTATCCAGAAACTAAAATAAACGTTCTGTTTGTAGCTTAACATCACATGGAAATGTATTACACTTTTTGGTAACACTTTATAATAAGGTTCATTTGTTAATGTATTAACTAACATGAGCTAACAATGAGCAATTAATTTGTTACTGTATTTGTTAATCTATAGATTTATTAACATTATTAGTTTGTGCTAACTAATGTTAACTAATGAACTTTATTGTAAAGTACCCATTTTTTAAATATTGAACCCACCATTCATTGTACTCTTTTATCTGTCTCTTTCTTTTAAATAAATAATTGATTATCAAATGTGGTGCATTGTGGTTTACAGTTGTCTATCACAGAACATTTGGCATATGTAGCAAGAGCTCATCATCGCTCTCTAGTGTCCGAGGAAGAACTCGCATCACTATAATAGTAATAATATTGCTACTTTTGCTCTATAAGTAGATGCTGTAAATAATTAACAAAATAAGCCACCTTAATTGCTTTGACTCCCTATTTGAAAAATGAAGAACTAATCAATTTAAACACAAATTACTTTGATTAATTACAATAAAACTATATTTCACACATTTGATTAGCTTTATTTAGGGTGACCTAAATCCATTTGGTCTCATCTGGATTTATAAAATGACTGGGTTGGCTTTAGTCTTCTGTGGTGGGTCTCTCTACAGTCATAGTACATGTTAAAGTATTTTCATTGCTTTGACCACCCTCTGTAGATCATCCCACCTTCACGCACACCATGATTAGTTAATTACATACACAGCAAAATCCTCAGTGTTAAATTAACACTGATGGGGTTTATATGAGTCCACACTCAGAGTGTAAAAAGGTAACACTGAATTAGTGTTGAAGTTAAGTAGATAATTAAGTGATTAATTGAACATTAATCTGCTGTTAAGAAGCAGAATCACTGAAGGACAGAGGAACACAAGAACTACAACTTTCTTCAGCCACAGCCTTCGATAAAATCAACTGAAGATAAAAGACATTAAATCTCTGAAGATCTGATCAAACAACTCCACAAACAGCCCCAGCCAGCAGAGCCATGTGGGACCCAAATGGGTTTGACCTGGGCTATCTAACTGGGACCCAGCCAGTTTTGCACCCAGTTTCCATGTAGGCCCCACATAGATTTGCCCAGATGAAATGAACACTGCTTAGTGTGCACACTACAGGCTGTTTAAATGTAACACTTAATCAGTGTTGGAGGTAATGAGATAATTAAGTGATTGAATAATGATTTTGTATTAGTGAAGAACACCTGCTGTTAACAAGCAGAATCACTGAAGGAAAGAGAAACACAAGAACTACTTCCAGCCACAGCCTTGGATGAAATCAACTGAAGATAAAATACATTACATCTCTCAAGATCTGATTAAACAACTCCACAAACAACATTAGCTTCACTTATTACTAACCAGACTGACTTTATTTCTGTCAGACATCTACAGAAGTTCGTATTAAGAATTAAGAAGAGGCTTAGATGTTGATTACTTATTTGAAAGTAATAGTTTGATTTGATGTTACCATTGTGGCGATCAGTGTGTGCTTTAGTCAGGCGCTTGACTTTTTAACATTAGTTTTTCTCTTGACAGCTGTGTCTGTTTGTTATGGCGAGAACAGCAAGAGAAAATATAATCAGATGCTGTAAGCTGATTGATGATAAGAATATAATCATCATTTATTGGCTTAAACTCATTGATATTATGTGGGAGGTTTATACGGGTAGTATGTTATTAATTCTGTTTTATTGTTATGATTCTACACCAAGAGAATAAAAGAATTTAATCAGAACATCAAACGATTTATAACACACCATTTACATATTTTGGGCTCCTGTGAGTTTTACTCGCACACAGACATCAAGAATCAGCATATGAATCTCAACAATGGTGACATGCTTCAATGGTGCAATGCATTCTGAGTGCATCATACGAAACGTATCCATGGCTGGGTTATTACTAACCAGACTGACTTTATTTTTGTCACATGTCTACAGAAGTTCTTATTGAGAATTAACAGAGGTTTAGATGTTGATGTCTTATAGAAAATACATTATGCTTGAAGTCACAATTACAGTGGTTAGTGCTTGCTTTAGTTAAGCAGTTTGACTCTTGACTTTTTAATATTACTTTTTCTTTGGCTGTTTTAACTGTGTTTGTTATGGCAAGAACAATAAGAAAAAAAATGTGATCAGATGTTGGCTTGATGATAAGGATGTAGTCATCATTTAGTAGTCTCACTTACTGATCTTATTTGGAGTCTAGTTTCTGGTTTTATAGGTCAGTGTTTCTCAACTCCAGTCCTCGGGACCCACTGCTCTGCACATTTTGTATGTATCCCTTATTTAACACACCTGATTTAGATCATCAGCTCATTAGGAGAGTCTGCATGAACTGAATTGAGTGTGTCAGATAAGAGAGACATACAAAATGTGCAGAACAGTGGGTCCCGAGGACTGGAGTTGAGAACCACTGTTATAGGTTATCTTTTAAGAACTGCACATGATTGATTACAGCAGCCCTGTGACTGCACATCTTGAGATCTGTCACTGGTGATCATAACTTGAGAAATAACTTGAACTTTTAAACGGACACCATCCGAATACACACAGATATCAAGAATCAGCATATGAACCTCAACAATGGTGACATACTTCATGTCGCAATGCATGATGGGAGTCATACGTTTTATACTATGGTGGGTCCCAGCATGCATTGCGTCATGAAACATGTCACCATTGTTGAGATTCATATGCTGATTCTTGATGTCTGTGTGTGTCTGAAAATTTTTATTCTAAATAAATTTAAAGGGCATCTATTATGCCCCTTTTTACAAGATGTAATATTGGTCTTGGGTGTCCCCAGAATGTATTTGTGAAGCTTCAGCACAAAATACCCCACAGTTAATTTATTATAACCATTTGAAAATGTCATTTTTGGGGCCTGTTTTAAAAAGAGCTGTTTTGGTGTGTACCACCTTAAATATAAATGAGCTGCATATCCCCGCCCTGCCTTTGGATGAGGGCGTAACTTGCATACCTATGGCAATAAACAGTCGGTAGAAGCAGAATGGCTGAGAGTGAGAGACCCGCTGTTTTGTATGGCATTCAGCCGTACATGTTTGAACCGGAATCAGACTCAGATGACGAAGAGACTCCGGCAGAAGAAACACAATTGAGAATGGAGCAGGACGTCTCTGAATTGTTATTTGATACATTTATGTACTTATAGAGTTTTAATCGCGTCCCCTTTGCAATTATGGATGTGCAACACACACAAGACCATTGTGATGTTAAATAAAGCTAAAGTCAGTGGGAAACTTACAGCATATCCCCTCATGCAGTTACAGATGTAGCATTTTGACTGAACACTTCTGCTGCATGAGGTGAGATTGTATATCAATTGTATATCATTGCAGTTTATACGCCATTTTCACAGATACGATAACAGTTTAAACGATAAACATTAATTTATTTCAAGAGCAATGTTTTATTTTCTATGTTAAATGTATGTGGCTGATTCAGATGCACGTTGTTGAGTCACGAATCACAGTGCTGCTGTAATCAATAATGTAAATCTAACTCAGAGATTGGGCTCTAAATGAGTTCAGTGATTCAGATCAAATAATGATTATATGAAAACATAACCAACACCACCTGATCATCTTTTAACTTTGTTTGTCTGGTTGGTTTTAACGCAGTTAAAACTGCCCAAACAAAATCTAATATTAAATAATCAAGGATCAAGAGCTCAAAAACAAACCCTGACCTCGATGATGGTAACTTAAAAATTGTGATTTTCTCCTTTGGTGATTCTGCTTGTTATCATCAGGTGTCTTCAATAATGCTCAATCATCACTCAATTAATCACTTATTTATCTCATTAATGCTTCAGTGGGTGGAATAAAAATATGGCAGGACTTTTACTCTTTGACCCCTGGATTACCCACCTCTGGTAATTAAACACAAAAAAAAAAAAAAAAAAAAAAAAAAAAGGCTTAGCAGAGGCTGTCCATCTTGCCGGGTGTTAAAAAGTAACACTGAAGCAGTGTTAAAGTTAATGAGATAATTGATTGATGATTGAGTGATGATTGACAATTAGTGGTGACACCTGATGTTAATAAGCAGAATCACTGAAGGAAAGAGAGAAAAAAGGTGTTAATTAATGTTTTATGGAATGTTTCATTTCAAGTCACCATGAAAGAGGTCAGCGTTTGGTTTAGTTGGGCTCTTGACTCTCTACTTTTTATTAATAACTTTTCTCTGGCTGCTCCAGCTTTGTGTTTGTAAAGCACATTTGTTATGGTCAGAGAAAATGTGATCTGGTCACAATATGTTTTGGTGATGATATCGTCATCATGCAGTGGCCTGATGTCGTTTAGTGTTGAAATCTCTGACTGTGCGCTTGATGTGTAGCTTCAGTATTAATGATTGTAGTCCTGTGATTTTATAGCTTGAGATCCAACAGCAGTATGACTTTTTTTTTTTTTTTTTAAGAAGCTTCAGTGTTTAAACACACAGACATCAAGAATCAGCATCTGATTCTCAAGAACGGTGACGATAAATAAATACAAAATACTGACAAACAGATCAACTCTGAACATCACAAAACAAGCTACTGTCACAACAAAACAACAGAAAAATGAAAGCAAACATGATCAATCTACGAAAATTACAGGACAATTCAGCTGCATAATTTATTCATGCAGCAATGCATGATGGGAGCCATGGATGAGTTTTGATTGGTGGCTCCCATCATGCACTGCAACATGAAGCACTTTGTTTGATTTTCACCATTGTTGAGGGTCATATGCTGATTCTTGATGTCTGTGTGTGTTTAAAAAAACCCCTTCAGATTATCAAAGCTCTGCTGGATCTCAAGCGGTAACAGATTTACTATGAAGAAATAATATAACATCTGTATCAGCAGTTAATACTGGATGTCACCAATGAATCTGTCCATTTCACAATGAGAAAACACAACCATTATAATTGTGCTTCCCAAAACATTGTAAACCTAAATTGATCAACTTTGGCTCACAGCACTTTTGGGAAACACAGCTCAGATCAGATCAGATCATAGTTTCTCTGGCCATAACAAATGTGCTCTACAAACACAAAGTTGGAGCAGCCAGAGATAAATTAATGTTAATAGAGTCAAGAGCCCAACTAAAGGAAATGCTTTTCACCATCATGGTGACTTCAAACTAAACTTTCATTAAAACATTAACATCTAAACATCTGTTAATTCTCAATAAGAACTTTTGTTGATGTATGACAGAAATCAAATCAAACTGGTTAATAATAAGTGTAATAATGTTTAATGGCTGGAAGTCAGTTGTAGTTGTTGTGTCTCTCTCTCTCTTTTCTCTTGTTGTTTCTTCAGTGATTCTGCTTATTATCATCAGGTGTCTCCACTAATTGTCAATCATCACTCAATCATCAATCAATTATCTCATTAACTTTAACACTGCTTCAGTGTTACTTTTTAACACCTGGTAAGATGGACTCATATGGAATGTTTAAAAATGTGTTTAAAATGAAATGTTGTAAAATGTGAAAATGAAAAGGTTTCAATAAATTCTGATTTTAATTCAGCGTGTGTGTGTGTGTGTGTGTGTGTGTAAAATATATATATATATCTCATTATAGTCAACGATTGTACGCTGTCAAAAAGCCAATTTTGTACCCTTTTTGAAGGGTCAATTTTTGTACTGTTAAATAAAGGTACAAAATTGTCACCAAAGGTACAAAACTGGTCTCTTAAGGTACAAATCACAAAGGTACAAATTTGTACCCTTGAGGGTACAGCCCCAGTGACAAGCCATTGTACCCCTAAAGGTAAAATTATGTACTTTATTTTCAGCGAGTGTTAATTAAAATAAAAAACGCATGCATGATAAGTCTAAAACAAGTAGACAAATGTTAAGTAGATTAAACAGAGCATGTGACTGACTCTGAAGGTGATTGACCCCTAATGTATTTCTATTCAATTCAATTCAAGTCACATTTATTTGTATAGTGCTTTTCATGAAACATATAATTTCAAAGCAGCTTTACAGAGAATGCATGTCAACATTACAATTTAAGAATGCAGTTAGCAAATATTGTAATAATTTACATCACTGTTAGCAGTTTAACTGAAGGTAGAAGCAATGAACTCCTGGAAAAAATGAGTTATATTAACAATAATTTCTAAGGATTTTTATATTATAATTATTATTATTATTATTATCATTAACAGTTAAGTTCTTTTTGAGAATTAACAGAGGTTTGATTGAAAATATTTGGTTACCATTATGGTGATCAGTACTTCCTTTAGTTGGGCAGTTGCTCTTGGTCTCTATGTTAAGATTATGTTAAACACTTTGTAACTGTATTTACAAAAACATATAAATTTATACAAATAAGACATCAGATAAGAGCAGTCTGGTGATAAGGTTTACACCATAAATAATCAAATCTAATCCCATCACTGACTGAAAGTGGTTGTTCATTCATTATTAAGTTATTTTAACAACAGTACTTTCATGCAACAGATCAGGCATTTTGAATTAAAATCTTAAACACACTGGGAGAAAAGAAAAATTCTGTCAATTTTGCCAATTTTGTACCCTTTTTGAAGGGTCAATTTTTCTACTGTTAAATAAAGGTACAAAATTGTCACCACAGGTACAAAACTGGTCTCTTAAGGTACAAATCACAAGGGTACACATTTGTACCCTATGCCAAGGGTACAAAAACTGTACCCTTGAGGGTACAGCCCCAGTGACAAGTCATTGTACCCCTAAAGGTACAATTATGTACTTTATTTTCTGAGAGTGTACAAACGAAAAGCACAGAAACTGGTAAAAATCATTTATTTTAATTTATGTTCTGTCTGTGTGTCATTTTAGCAGTGTGAAATGCTGACTCACATCACACAATACTCAATACACTCAGTCAGGATATTGTTAATTTTTTGCTGTGCCAACATGAGGCACTGGTGCAATATTTCCTGTGAAAATACTTTCCTGTAATACTACTGATGGAATTTGAGAAGAAGATAAAGAATCTTTGAGGGATCAAGAGTTACTTAGAAATTAGTGTAAAATTGAAAACAAAACTGAAATAAGAGTATGTGGTTTATCTGTAAATCAGTGGAGGATTACTGAAAGTGACTAGTCTTTCAAGTCAATCATGTGATTTTTTTTTTCTTTGAATCTGAACTGTAAGACTGATTACTTCTTCTCAAGACACATACGCTGCACTTGAAATCACATAGTTTCTGAGTAGGTAATGCACTTGGATTTGAATTTACCTTAAAAAAAAATAATAAAATAATATTATATATATATATATATATATATATATATATATATATATATATATATATATATATATATATATATATATATATATATATATATTATGTCATAGTCATGTTCTGTTTAGTTTCTTTGTCATGGTTTCATGGTTAAAAGTCATAAATGCAAAAAAGGGAGGAGGTGGCTTGTACAGTTTGTCCCCACCAATATCAAAATCAAAGTAGCAATAGCACATGTTATCATACTAAACATAATTTTGTTTGTTGTTATATGTATGATATGAGCAAGTAAGATAAGACTGTTGTCAGTACTAGCATTAACACAACACAAGCTCAACCCTTTAGTGCGATTAGTAGCAACAGGAAAACTCAAAAACAACAGAAACTCTTCTAAATCTCCACTGTAACATTAACTCTTTCACCACCATTGACGGAATTTTCCGGCTTTCCGTGTTTTCACTGTTATACAAAAGGGGATGCTATGACACAACTTCTGAAAAAGTACAGAATTGCCTGATCAAATCACAGGTGAAGAAAAGCAGAAACAAGCAATATCATATGTAAGCAGATGCAAATGTAAAACAACGCGATCATTAACTTTAAACGGCATGAATTAAAACTGCCTAATGTTACTGAATGAAATATTGACCCAGGACAAACTATAGGACTGTAAAGCTTTCGGGGTGTTGATGGATTTGATCTACTCAATCTGTTTTGATCATCATTCTGAATCCCATCTGGATGTGACTTTTTTGCTGCTTTTTTATGAAACTTAACTACATAAATATTGATAAAAAAACAATACATGAAGCTATTCATTTTTAAAAGCAGAGGGTCTGTTCTTTCTTTTGATATATTACATACTCAGATATTCATAGAAGAAAAAATTCTGGGGGTCATTACAATTTTGTGAAAATGATCGAAAATGTTGGTGGCTGGCAACTAAAAAGTTAATAAAAGCTCATTTCAATAATTACGCTCCAGCTGGAGCATCTTCAGTGCCTTAATCACTAATGCCGCGAACATTGACCACATTACTTGAACAAACAGGCTAGATCTTCTGCAAACATTTTTTGTGTGAGTCATTGAAGTCAGGAAGTCACATGCATCAAGGCCAAATAAATGGGTCACAAGACTGTAAGTACGGAAGCCCTGAACCGCATGGTGGAAAAAAAACTCGAAAACTTATCTCGTAATAACGACTTAATATCTTGAAATAACGAGATATTATGTCGTTATAACGACTTCTTATGTTGAAATAACGAGATATTATGTCATTATAATGACTTATGTTGAAATAACGAGATATTATGTAGTTATAATGACTTATTATGTTGAAATAACGAGATATTATGTCGTCATAACGACTTCTTATGTTGAAATAACGAGATATTATGTCATTATAATGACTTATTATGTTGAAATAACGAGATATTATGTCGTTATAACGACTTCTTATGTTGAAATAACGAGATATTATGTCGTCATAACGAGATATTATGTCGTTATAACGACTTATTATGTTGAAATAACGACTTAATATCTTGAAATAACGAGATATTATGTCGTAATAACAAGATACGTTTTCGGTTTTTTTTTTTCCTCCCCACCAAGTTTTTTTTTTCTTTTTTTTTTTTCACCATGTGGTTCAGGGCTTCCGTATCTATAAAATCAAGCACATTGAAATTTTTTTTTTTTTTTTTTGTTTTGTTTTTTTGTATTCAGTGAATTGTTTCTATTGATTTCAGTCAGTCAGTCATCTAGAAATTATCCATCTATGGCAAAATGCGGTAATGGATTCTCATTAAAAGGGGAGTGGATCCGCATTATGAAATTCAGTTCTGGTTTTCCAAATACAATAAGTTCTCTAAAGCCAGAGCTGTTTTTCTTTTCATTCATTCAGTAATAATTTCATGTTGGGCACAGTGGTTGTTTTAAATAGCACTTGTTTTGTTATGTATTCATTAACAAAATTGTCAATTTTCCTATTCAGCTTGCATTATGTTTAACACAGTTAACCCTGTGCAGTTCATGCTAATATTGTCAATATTTGATTTTAATTAATTGCCTTTACTTTTGAAAAATAAACATTTTTGCTATTGTGATGTCATTATTTGATGTCTAATGTAAAATTTGGGTCCAGAAGCAAAACCACTGAGAAGCACTGATATAGATGATTTTTTTTTTAAAGTATTTTATCTATCTGATGATTTTTTTTTTTTAACAGAATGTTAAAGAAGAGGATCACAGAGTATGCACCTGTCGCCATGAGAAGTTAATTTTTTCTTACTAGATCCAGCAGTTTGATCACTCTTACTAGGAACCTCTGATGACAACCTTAGCTGAGTCTATGGGGACTGCTGAGAACCACCACATGTAGCACACATTCAAAACTAGATGGATGACATTATATACAAACTTAAGATTTTTATTCTCAGCAAGTATTTAACAATTTTGCACTGGTTTTATTTGGAGTATTATTGGGAGATCCCAGCTGACATACAGCAGGATCATTCTGAGTTTGAAGTGAGATATTCAGAGATGGATTCATTAAGAATCGTTCTCCTAACTGTTCTCCTAAAAAATCATATTAATTTACGCCACTGCAAACAGCATCCCCAGCTTCACTTATTACTAATCAGATTGACTTGATTTATGTTAGACATCAACAAAGGTTGTTATTGAGAATTAGCAGAGGTTTTAACTCTGTTTCATTTGAAGTCACCATAATGGTGAATAGCTGTTCCATTAGTTGGGCTCTTCACTCTTAATATTCATTTGTCATATCTGACTGCAATTACAGTGTGTTTGTTAAACACATTTGCAGTAGTAATGAAAGCTAAACAAAATAACTTCAGGTGATGATGGCTGTCTGTTGATTGTTTTGTAGGCATCATGAAATGGACTGTCATTTGAATCTAACAACTGTGTTGCGCTGTTGATTCATGTACATTATTAACTCTGCGCAGCAGGGGCGCCCAAAAGATACTGTAAAATAATGGAAAATAAATGTTTTAAAATAACGGTTATTTTACATTATTTTCTGGTGCTCCTGCTGCCAGAAAATTACCGTCTTTTCACTGGATTTTTTTTACAGTTTATCTATGCTTTTTTTCTGACAGTATTTTTCTGTTTTTAAACGGACATTTTCTGGCGCCCCTGTACCCCTGTGTACTGTAAATATATTTACAGGAAGTTAAATGGTATTGTAAATATTAATACAGTATTTTTACTGTAAGTTCAATTTACAGTAAGTTACTGGCAAACTGCTGCCAGTAAGTTACTGTAATTTCTACAGGAAATTTTTTACAGTGTGGCATTACTCTAAGCATACACGGAAGCTTCCGAGCTCCACATATTGATTTCTTTAGAAACACCTCGCTTTCTTTCCAGTCACGTGAATACTTTAATGTTTGACGGGGTTATGGACGTTCAAGTCTACTTAGCGCGCGCGCACACACACACACACACACACACACACACACACTATGTGTTTGTGTTTGTATGCTGCCTGCTGCCATATAAAAAGTATAAAAACCATAAAATAACTATGAATTGTATTACCAGAAATCTGAACACCTTTAGCGTTGTCAGGCATTTTTTGTGCTTAAATAATAAAACATCAGAGCTGCGCTCGGGTTTATATCTGTGTAAATGTGACCTGCCACATGATGGCGCTGTTTTCAACACTCCTGATGCTTCAAATATTTTCTCAAATCATGCAAAATAAAATTTTATTTACTTATTTATTTCACAAAAAGGACAGTGTACATTAATCAACATTCATGAATGTAAATGTACCCAAGAGTACCCATACATTTGGTCCTATTTAGGTTCTTCTGTCACGTTTACTGAATGTTTTCAGAACCTGTAGCAACATTACAGGAACCTTTAGGGGACCAAACTAGAATGTTACTGCAGCACTTCTTTCACACTGGTTCTTGGCCTGCAGATCCTGATCTGTCATAAGCACTGTGTTCATGCTTAAAACATTCAGAGATAAAATACAAAGCTGACAGACTCGTGATGTGATAAACATCATTTATTCATCTACTCTGTCATTTTGAAAGCTCTGCGTAAGGAACAATGGCTTCTGGCAGCAGAATATAAATAGGCTGCCTGAGGAAAAACACAGAAGTGACCGTGCATAGAGTCCATTGATGCTTATACGCTGCAGGGCCTTTGTGATTGGTTTAAAGAAATGCCAGTTATCCAGTGGTCAACAAATATAAGGAAATTACATGTCAGATAGCAAGGATTTACTATTTGATTGTAATTTATTTTTTTATTATTTTGTATGAGAACTTTGCATTTCACCTATAGGTGAAACGGTTGCGACGGTAACCGACATTTTCAATGGGTTTCAAATTAAGTGCTGTCCTGAATGAAATATCTCATTAACATCTAATTAACAGGGAACCATGTTGTAACGTTCTGTTAATGTCCCACATGTCCTCTTTGTAACTTTGCTATGTGAACATAGAATAACCAATATAGAACTTCCCCCATAAACTCATATCGGAAACGTTATTATATGACCAACAGAGAACCATGTGGGAACGTTCTGTTAATGTCCCAAATGTCCTCTTTTTTGTAACTTTCTTATATTACCATAAAATAACCAAATGGAGCGTCCTCCTAAAGTCATATAAGGAACCTTGAACTGCAGCACTTTCACTAGCAAAAGAGGACTTTTTAATAACGTTCCTAAAGTTCTGTAAAGGTTCGGAATATTTGCCACCTTTAGAGAACCTTTAGGGTTGTGAGAACATCGCCTCCTACATGGGTATTTACTACAGATAAAAAAAGATTTTTCTTTGTACAGATGACAATACCAAAACAGTCAAAACAGTCCCATTCACATGCACCCATGCACAGTGTACGTGCAAAAACGCTGTGTTCTGCTGCCAGGCCAGTAGTTGGCAATGTCATTTTGTAAAGAAACACTTTGCGCCTGTAGACTGAACATGTAATATGAATGAGCATGATGTCATAGTTTTCACTAATGTATAGCTTTGTGGTTTACATGGAGATGATAACAGTATAATTTTCAAAAATGAGCACTTTGAAACCTGTTTTCAAATGCTTGCATTTTCAGGCCCCCAAAATGCTGTTGTCATGTAAACGAATGCCCAAAATGCATTAAAAAAAAATTCTGTTTTTAGTTGTAAACAGTGTCGTGTAAATGACCACTTAGTTACTTTTGGTCTATTCTTGTCGTATGTAGATGGTTGTTCTGTTTGTGAGTTTATAGCTGTTGATATTCTGCTTCTTTTTGTTTGCAAATTAAGTAAGTCTGCTGTGACTAGATATCACTTTTTTTGTTTTTTGTTTCTGCCAGTCAAGCAGGCATGGTAATTGTACAGTTATTGTATAATTAATATTTGTTCATTTCATTTTTTTTGTTCATTTCATTGCAGCATTGAACATTATTATTTTTCCTAATTTTTTAGTTTGTTTTAATCCATCTATTATTGATGAAACAGTTCAGACTTGATGAAGAGCTCACTTATACTGAGCCGATGTTTTATTAAAGAAATGGAGAGAAATCAGTAAGATTTTATTATTAATTTATATTTTGTTTCCATATCATTCCAGCAGTGTTTTTGTCTGTGTAATGATCTATCACACACATCAGATATTTACAAAATAATAATAATAATTAAAGCTGCAAGCAGCGATGAAAGGGCCCTCACACCCGGGCTAACCGCCACCCATTATAGCCTCAGGAAAACATGAACAGTGGGCGACATGCATGTAAGCGAGTAAATACAGAAGAATTATTGCAAAGTCATTTCAAAGTGCCACACTTCCTGCTGCCAACAGGTGGCGCTTTGACTATTACTGAATATTGCCATGTTGATGTCTTCAGGCCAGGACTATTATTGAATGTGAAGTTTGGGGCAAATTGGACATTCATATGCTAGATCGTAACAACTTCCTGTTTCGTGGTGTTAATCACATACTTTAACACAGGGGTTCTCAACCTTTTGCAAGCTGGGCCCCCCCAAAGCTGGATCATTGCAGTTGGGGCCCCAGTGCGTGTGAGCATTTCACAAAAACTAAAGGAAAGCTTTAACTGTAGCCTATATTCTGACTAGTTTATTCATTTATATATATACAGGGTGCGATTTGTGAAAAAAACAGAGTGGAGGATGTTTTAAATTTTTTTTTTTTTTTTTTTTGTTAAAAAACACAGTGCTATATACTATTTTTGGCAGCTGTTACAGAAACTTTTTTTTTTTTTTTAAATCTTCTGATTTAACCTTGAGATTTGAAGTATTACATAGCTTAGATATTTGCAACACTACAATGACATTAATAATTCCTAATTTCTGATAGAAATGCAAAATCAATCGGTAGCTATTAATAGAATAACGAGACACAAACCTTTACATTCAGTCGCGTTTGGCCCCATTTATTTTTGATCACAGTGCATACACGTTTACCTCAGATTTTGTTATATAGAATTTAAGCTGGACCGTACGCAGGGTTTCATAATTCCCGAGGTCAGAAAATGTTGTTTGCCAGGGGGGTACGGGGGCATGCTCCCCTGAGAAAATTTAGATTTCCCTGGTGTACATATGTGCATTTTAAGACGTTTTAAGGCCAACAAATTGGATAACAATAGCTTTAAAACCATGTCAACATATATACATGCATGCACAGTTTTGAGGCAGCTTTAATCGCATGTTTGGCAATTTCATGACTTCACTTACAACAGAACAACGACCATCATTGCTCGTAGTTTCTTTTGCGCTTTATTTAAGCTATAATAAAGTCATTATGCAGCGCGCGCCGGCGCATTTGCGCATGCAATTCTTGAGTGCGCTCCACGAGCACAGTATAACGGCTGATTGGACAGTCGTGTTCATTTTTCTGAGTTTTACAGACATAGCCTGACATCATCTCATCTGACCGCAATTCACTGTTGTTCAACTGAAGCTCCCTCGTCGTCACCTGCACCTTTTCCGCTCTCGTTTGACTTGAGCCTAGCTGGCACTGAGACGAAGTCGGAATGCGCGTCTGAAAAGTGTCCCGTTTGTTTTGGTGGTAAAGAGACAGTTCTGTATAAACGCAGCGTTACTTGGCGATGTTTTTAAAAAAAATATATATATTTTTGGTATTTTATATGCTCTGTTGGTGGTTTGTGGAGTAGCATCACCCGGGGGGGGATATTTTTTTAAATATTAAAAATATTTCAGCAGAGGGAGGGATACATAGACCAGAAGGGGGGGAAATTCCCCCCATCCCCTCCTACAAATCGCACCCTGTGTGTATAGGTATATATGACCTCACGTTTTATACGTTTGCAGCCTCTGAAACTTCCGTCCGTCATAAAAATTTATTCGGATGGTTGGATTTTCTGCATTTTTCGCATCCGTATCAAATATTTTGAGGGGTTTTTGACAGTTGATCCACCAAATGACGAATATGAAAAAACGAATACGACAGTTTCAGACTCAGGCCCAATCCCAATTCTATTTTATACCCCTTCCCCTTCCCCTTGCCCCTTGCAACAGAGTGTCAAGGGGTAGGGCTGAAAATATTCCCCTAAGAAATGGGACACCACTACTAGACCGTTACACGTCATCATAAGTCGTCGCTAGCTCCTACGTCATAGATGCGCCGATGTTTATCACACACTTCTAAGATGCCATCGATAGCAGCAGTGATCTCTGTTGCTTGGGCGACAGCTATTTTTACTATTAGTGCACATATCTCACAGTAATCAGGCACAAGCAACATAAACGTTTAACAGATGACTCACTCCCAAAGTTGTTTTGCTGTGTATTTCGATTTCAAGAAACGCTGCTCGTTTTCTGCACGAAAACGTATGAGCCTGCGTGTTTCCTCAGGAGTCCCTACATACAATGATGTGATGAATAAGCACGCAAACTGAATGCACTTTTTGTTAATATCATGTAACGTACACGTATTTATGGACGTAACCACAACAAAACAATACATCAATCAGGCATGCGGCAAAAAGACAAGTTAGCTGCCACCGGATTTGAATTTATGTTGTCAAATCAACGCGGGTTTCAATAAAATATAAAAAAATATGTTGTGGAACTATCATAAAGTAAAAAACATTAGCAAACTTTTTTCATAGCGATTTTAACAAATCTTTTTTCGAAGAACATAACCGTATACATGAACACAAGATTAAAGGCAACATAAAACAAGTGATTATTTATTACTAAAATACTGTTTACCGTAAGAAAATACTTACATTTATGGGTCTCTCTGCTCGCTCGGTCGGCCATGTTGGAAATTTATCATACCCCTTCGTCTGAAGTGTGGTCCCGAAAAATCTTCGTTTGAAGGGCTACCTGGCCCTTCCCCTTCCCCTTCCCCTCCAACCAAATGAGAATTGGGACACCCCTACCCCTTCACGTGAACGCGCGAAACAGAGGGGAAGGGGAAAGGGGAAGGGGTAGAATTGGGATTGGGCCTCAGTCAGGGTGCAAGGACCTTAAACTTTTGAGGCTTGCGCAGCTTCTCGAGGAGAAATCAAACAAATGAACGCCGTTTTCTAAAGTCTATGAACGCAGCACACACAAATAAACTAAATTGATATACTGCAGTTAAATTTCAAAATGTGGTGTTTTTATATTTATAACATTTGAATACAGTTCAGAAACATACATCACACGACCTGACGACCAAGAGAGTTGACAACTGACCATCACTTAATTGACCATCACCTCGCGATTGAAAATGTGACACTGATATGACAGTTCAACAAACAAGTTAATAATATTAAGTCACTTACATTTTAGACGAAATAATGACTGTTTTGGTCTATTTTAGCAGCGAAAATAGATCCGATGAATCCAAACAAAGATCACAACATAGCGCATATCACAGCAACACTCAACCGTGTTTTGAATGATTCAGTGTTTTGAACAAATCGTTTGAGTCAAAGATTCAATGACCCATTCACAAACATCTGTCTCATTCGTGATGAATCGGCCGTTTGAACGAATCGTGAATGAACGACTCAATAACTCGCTTAATAAACCCGCTTATCACCTGCATTTGCGCTCACTATCGACAAACCAATCAAATTTGTTCAAAACTTTTTTTTTTTAATCAGTCCAAACACATTTTAATTTTTATTCAGGAGTTATGTATATACAAAACTATAACTTTTTATGACAGTAGTTTAGTGATAAAAAATGTTTGCAATTTTTTTTTTTTTCAGGTTTTTTTCCACCCATCCTGTAGCCACTCGCGCCCCCCCACCGGTTGAGAACCACTGCTTTAACACTTAGCCAAGTGTTGCATGATTTAACGTGTTTCTAGTATGTTTGGTACTGTGTGGCATATTGAAAAGTGTTTCTGGGAGTGAATTACAGTGTAAAGCATGCCATTTCCTGTTGCCTACAGGTGGTGCTATGACTAACTGAATATTGCCATGTAGATGTCTTCAGGTCAGGACTCTCATCACACATGAAGTTTGGGGCAGATCGGACATTGTATGCCCGAGTTACAACAACTAACGTCTCAAAGGCCTTTAGAGACTGACCAAATATGATGTCGATCTGGTTAAAGCTGTAGCAGGAGTTCATTAAAGTAACATGTGAAAATGGCAAAAACTGCAAAAATTTTGCAGAGAAAACTCAAAATATCTTACTTCCTGTTGGGTTTTCAGATTTTGCACTCACAAGCTTTTTTGTAGGTATTGGACTGTTACATCTGTCTACCGAATTTCATACCTGTACGTGAAACGTAGCACGAAGGGCGCTTAATTGAAATTTTGTAGGTGGCGCTATCGAGCCATTTTGCCACACCTAATTCTGAAACCCATATCAGATGTAAAGTTTCACCACTTCTGACCCATGTGCAACGTTTCATGAATTTTTGAGCATGTTTAGGCCCTCAAAAATGCGATTTCTTCATTTCATTTCAGAGAAGAAGAAGAATTGGCCGAGCAATTAGGGTCCTCACACCATCGGTGGTCGGGCCCTAAATATAATAATAATAATAGTAAAATCATTTAATGTGAGAAAAAGTGACTCATATCCCATAATAGTCATGACACTCTTTGTACCATGGCGAATAAAGAGTAAAATATCAACAGGTCCATTCATTCATATTTTGACAGTGCTCAAAATGTGCAACGAATTAAGTATTTCCTGTGTCAGTTGATGACATCACTATTTAAAAAATTCAGAGTCTTACATACTGCACATACTCTTATTCTTACAATGCTTTTGGTGAACTCAGCCCAAAGCAGTTCTGTCCATCTGTCATTCACTATTACCTCATAGATAAAAAAAACTCAGACAGTAAACATGCACTGACAACACTGAGATTACTCGCACAAACTGGCTAGCTCTGGTATAAAATCCTTCATGTGAATCGCTAAAGTCAGGAAGTCACATGTTACATCAAGACCAAAGAAACGTGTCATCATGGGTCTGTTCTAAGAGGGTCACAGGCAGCAGCTAGGGCAAAACAAATACAATAAAACTAACCAATCATCTTCACTTAAGGTTACTATTAATACAATATTGGTCACACTTCTGTTATTTAGGCATTCACAAAATTGTCAGTTTTTCTATTCAGCTTGTGTTATGTTATGATTTAATTTACAGATAGGCATACTGTATGCCTTTATTACTATATTTTAATATTTAATCATTTTGATTGTAAAGAAATGTGTTTACTTGAAATGAAACTAATGGGAACTTGATCTTAATGCTTAGCAGTAAGAGGAACTTAAAGATTTTATTATAAAACATTGTCGATTTTTTCCCCACAGAAAGTTAAAGGGGAAGATCTTGTGGAATATGCACAAGGAAGTGATCACATTTCTTTCTTTCTTCCTTTTCTTTTCTTTTTTTTTTTTTTTTTTTTTTTTTTTGAAGAGACTAGATCCGACGTGATCATTTCACTATAAACTCTTGCAAAGACTGTCAATGGTTGAGCTTGTGAGATTTACCATAATATAAACATAATAAACATAATATAAGAACTCAAGATTTTTATATATTTATTTTTAGATTTTTAGTTTTTCTTATATTTAACAGTTTTACACTGGTTTTATTTCAAGTATGACGGCACAGACATGCGGCAGAATCATCAGTGCTTTACTTTACCAATTATCAGTATTGTATGAATAAATTCAACATTTTCTATACTCTTAAAGCCTCAAAACTCATTCAGACTGCATTTACATCTCAAATATTTATGGCTGTACAAATATGTGTTTTGAACTGTTAAGAGTACAAACAGGTTGAGTACACTGTAAACGATTTCCGTTGTTTTCACAGTATTATACTGTGTTCTCAACAGTTCCCTACTGTAGAATCTGAGTACAGCATATTACTGTAGATTTTGTCGTTTTCACAGCTTGTTACTGTATTCTTAACAGTTTCCAACTGTATAAGCTGTGTACAGTATGTTACTGTAGATTTTCAATGCATTCTGGGAAAATATTAGCCTACTGTATATCTAAATACAGTAGGCTACTAAATGACCGCGAAAAACAACCACACACCTCCTCACGCATGACAGACTCATGAAGATGAAAGCCCACAACAGTATGGTAGGTTAACTTTTCTCTTTTTTTCGCTTTATGTTTTATTCTGATGTTATTTCCAAGATATAAAGCTACGTTTTAGTTAATATATTTCCATAAAAATACATGAGTAAGCGTTCATTTTCTGGCATTTTTTAATATCAATATTATAACACGCAGTGACGCAGCGACATCTCTGCATCGGGACCCCTCTCTCGTTACGCTGTTTATGCTTTTGCCGCCGCATTCAAACTGGCGCAGCGCTTACTTACATTAAAATGCCTAATTCAATTAATTAAACATGAAGAGGACATATACGTCTGGCAGGCAAAAGCGAAAAAGAAAGCATGAAGAAGCATGAAGATTAAACAAAGAGCGCCGTTTTTCTCCAAATATTATCATGATTACAAAAGTGATATTGATTTTATTCAGCGTACAGTTTAATGAACAAGAACTTAATATCAAGTGACTTACATTTTAGACACCAAATCGTCTGTTTCGCTGTATTTCTAAAACGAAAATAGTTCCAAAGTCCACAGAATTGTTTTGCGTCTCTGAGCAACACTTCCTGAATGAATCAGCCGTTTGAATGAATCGGTTGAATCTCAATGATTCACTTATTAACAGTGATTCGCTGCCACCTACTGGCGGGTTTAATTTCACATTTGAAGTGTCTTAATTTTTTTTTAATAATTTCAAATAACAGTAGGCTTTTTAAACGTTTTATATTTTCAACATTAAAACATTTTTATGCATCTGTAACTGCTCTTGACCGATTAACTTTAATAAATCTTAATCTATTCTATAATTCTATAATTATACTAGATTACAATTTCTGTACCTGAATATCTCATGTTTAAACCTACATGAAAAACTTGAAAAGCACCATTTATTTAATTTATATGTTTGTTCTGTTGTATTTATTTGTGCTATTACTCGTAATTTGATTATTTGTTACTCTTTTACTGTTTATTTGTCTAACAATATTTATAATATAAATTAATCTAGTAGCTTTTGGTGTCATAACCCTATTTATTTAGGTTAAATGTAACAAAGACAACGGAAACAATAAATATACATATTTTATAGGCCCATTTTCTTGTCTTTTACTTTTATTATTTTTTTTGTTGTGGGGCCAGTAAAAATTTTAACCACTGGCCCGACCGAGGCAGTAGAAAAAATCCTTAGCGTTGAGCTAAGGATTGAGCCCTGCCTAGTTTATCTAGCTCGCATTAATATAAATTAATATCAGTACATTTATTTAGTTGACATTATTTAATTAGTAAGATTTGTTGATGAATTTTGTAAATTAAAAACAATTTGTTCTGTTATGAGTTTTGACTGTGTTATATGTTGTATAATTACGTCACTAGGTAACAAAGATATTTTAACTATAAAATCTTTATAGTTTAAAGTTTAATGTATGTAAACTGTGTTTGAGAGAGAGAGAGGGAGGTGTTCAGAGAGGAGACTGTTGGATGTTAAGGTGTTATTTGTTTTATGGACTCAATGTTGAAAATTTAAAACATTTCAAACACTGTTGGCAGAAGTGAAAAATAACTAATTTTATGAAGTTACAATTTTGTTTGATTCCATGATGTATTTTACTGAACATGAGTATTTACAATGCAAATCCAAATTATTTTAATTTACTGACAGTTACTTATATCTTGTCTTTTCACTTTATTAAGATCAGATTCTGCAGGTAAAATTACAATAATAAGGTGACTTGACTTGACCTACTACAGGACTTGACTTGACTTGACATAGCTTGTGACTTGACTTGACTTGACTTGCCCAAGAAAAAAATACTTGGGACTTACTTGAGACTTGAAGGTTAAGACTTGAGACTTACTTGAGACTTGCACATGTGTGACTTGGTCCCATCTCTGCTGTTTGTACACAATGATGACGTAGCAACGTATGCGCGCGCATTTTGGCAACGGAAGTGGTGTTGTTCCCCATAGGTTCTAACCATAGACTGTAAAAAAATATGGACGTAGCGTCCGTGACGTCACCCATAGAGTTATGAACAGCAGTTTTGAAGTGAAAATGAGGCCGCTGCCATCTTAGCTGCGCGTCACTCCCGGATAACTGAAAATGGGCAAAGAGGCGGGGAGGTGGTTTGAGCTGATATGACTGGTTGCTGAAACCACGCCCGCCTAGCTCGACGTGACCATGTTAGCAGCAAAGGAGCTATCTATCTATCTTAGATACGATCTAAAATATTAATGAAGACAAGTTTTATCATCAGAACGTTCTAAAGGTTTACTGTCAATCTACAGTGTTTTTTTAAGATATAGATCCTCCAACACCAGTAGTGTTGGTTGTGCAAATAACAACATGGAAAATCAAATGGGACTTCATACCTTTATAATAGAGATCGCGAGATGAATCCAATCCGTGGCACTTGGGTAAAATATGAGTGTCCATTGCAAAACAAAAAAACATGTCACATTTCTTCTGAATGATCTGCTCTCTGTCATCGTTCTTCAAGAAAGGATGCAATCTGAGCAGCGTTTATGTTGTAAAACTGTATACGATCGTATCTAACAAACAAATGAGCCCGTGTCCAAAGTATATATTTTTTCAAAATAGTGCAGCAGTTTTAGTTATAATATCCAAGCAGTGCTGTCGGATTTTGATATCCTCCCGCCATTGTCATTGTTAGTAAATCTCACAACCAAAACTTTCAGCCAATGCCACGAAACAACGTGTGTTCTGTGTCTCTTCCCCATGCATGCACATCTACACAGACACACATCAGTCTCGAATATTATGCAGCAAGCCATATTTTATAATTGTATAAAATAATCGAGCACAAATACGGCTGAGATGCCAAATTCAGCGGCAGCTGAGGTAACATGACGGCTCACAGACATCAGCGCAATCTACCTGTCACTCAAGTGACCACGCCCTTAATTATGCAGAACTTTAAGGCTTAATATAATTTAAACGGATAAGTTATAAAAAAATTCACCCCCCTCAGAGTTGTCATGAAGGGCAAAAATAGCAGTATAGACCAAAACCACAATTTGAACCAACTTGTAAACATGTTTTTTTCTGCTATAAACTTGGCCAATTTAACATGGGACTCTATGAGATTATGCTCTCTTTTGGAGCCTGTCCCTAGCGGCCAGTCGATGAATCGCAGTTTAAGTTACTTCCGTATTGGCTTCACGAGAGAAAGGGGGAGGTTGCCGCTTGGTTCTAACGTGTTAGCAACTCCGAAAGTGATATATATATCTACAACTTTGCGAGCGGATTAAGCAACACAGACAGATAAAGTTATTTTAAAAAGTTGACTTTATCAAATGGTATCCACGGCTATCAGATCCGTGTAGTCGAGTGGATAGAAGACGTTAGCAGATGGCCAAATACAGTGGCCAGATATATATACATAAACCAGGGCTCTCAAGTTTTAAAGACAGGCAAGAATGACAAATATCCAACAACATGACATGATTTTTAAAGTGACCAATAACATCGACGATGTAATACACTATAATTTATTTAGTGCTAATAAAATTATTAAGCCTATTTGGAGAGAGAGATGTTTAATGTAACAAAATGTCAGTCATCGTGTGATAACGAAAATATAACTAGGTCTAGACTACTGAGCAGGTGTTTTCAGTGAACAGGCTGTAAAACTGTTGACTAAGTTCAGACACTCATGAAAAACTGATGCTGATTATCTGGGAAACATTCTCTAACAGCAGTCAAGTTGTCATTGTTTGTGTCAAACAAGCTGTGAATTTGTTGTAACATTAAAATAGGAGATCATGACTTACTCTGTGCTCAAAGTGATGCTCAGAGCTCCAGTGTTTTCCTCATAGACAGTAAAAGAAATGGACACAGCGACCCCATTGGAACTCAATTGAGACAAGTGAAGCCCATTTTTAGCGATTTTTAGCACTTCCGTTTCTGACGCGCAGACTCAAACTAAGCTTGATGACGTCAGCAACCTGTCTGACAGATGTAAATCTTCTAGTAGCCGTGCGTGCAAACTGCCATCGTTAATCTTGCAGAGACGGCGAGCTTGAGCGGGGAGTTCTTTGGCGTGAGTGAGCAGGAGTAAGTATTCTGATTAATTATTTTGTATAGTATTTTAAAATGTAACGCCAGTACGCCATATTAAGTTAATGCATACTATTGCCCGCGAGCTTCTCCTCCTGTCTGTACGGTAATTTCTCTACTGTGCGACAGAGAGTCGAGTGGTTATGACGCAATCGTTAGCCTATTTTTACAAAAACTGTATCTACGGGGCCATAATGTAACATAGAAGGTAATGGAGCCCTTTATACATTGTCGTGTATCTTTAGAAATAAATAATGGACAAATGGAGTGTTTAAACGCCTCAGATGTAAAGTTATTCACTGTCAAAGTGACGCCAAAATGAATGGGAGTCAATGGGGATGCTAACGCAAGTGAAGTTCTGCTACAAGATGGCGGCACCCGGGCGACTTCAACTTCCGGTCGACTTCCTTGGGCACTGGTTTTCCTCTGTGGGTGAACGAGGATGATGGTGAACAATTCCAGGATATGCTTTTTTTCATTGGTTGTTGCGTTAAATCTTACCCAGATACAATAGTGCTATTTTCTTATTGGCTACTGTGTAGCCTCTTTCTTTTTTTTTGATTGGCTGATAAGTGGCAGGCTACTCCAGGGGAGACGCGCTTGATTCCTGCCAGGCGCAGCGGCATATTAAATATATGAAAAATAGTTTTTCTGCGTGAGAAATACAATGTGTGGCGGGAGTGCGTGACAAAGACCGAAATGAGTGACTGTCACGCTCAGTGCGTTACACTTGAGAGCCCTGAAAACTTTCAGAGTTGCTAACACGTTAGAACCAATAGGCAACAACACCACTTCCGTTGCCAAAATGCGCGCGCAACTATTTGATCACGTGGGCTGTAAAAGGGTCTTTAAATATGTTTTAGTTTATAAATATCCATAAGAACATGGAAGCGGGTGCTCATTTCCCTGTCAAGCTGCACTAAGTAGCTCTTTCCAACTTAGGTAAAGTTAGTTTTATATTCGCACATTCGGACTTCTGATAAATTCAGACTTTCCAATAAATGTGCAATAAATTAATGTTTGCGAATTTTAAGCAGCGACATGATATTGACAACCAACGATTGTCAACTTACAACATTTTTCACAGTCGATCAAAATAGGCAAGTATTGTTTTAATGGCATATTTACTTGTGAATGTCCACTGAATGTCCAATGTAGTGTGATTAACAAGGCTATTGAATACGGATGTCCGAATGTGCGAATATAAAACCAACTTTACCCAAGTCTCTTTCCTCCCGCAGCGGCGCTGGCAGAGACCGGCTGAACTAACGTGAGACAGGCGGGAAGAGTCGTTGTGAAGACGAAAAGCATTCGTGAAAATGGTAGGTCAACTTTAAAACGCATGTAATCACTTTTTTTGTTTTGTACCAATGTTGTTTGCAACTTCAAGGTATAAATACTTTTGGTGCTGGCGCTCATTTCCCAGTTAAGCCGTGCTGACAGCATTTTTTTCCTGCAGCGGCGCTGGCAGACGGGCTGAACCATCGTGAGACGGGGGGGAAGAGTCGTCGCAATAAAGAAGACCATTTTCTTTATGGCATGTGGTTTTATGTATGTAAGATGATATGTATTCACTGGTTATTGTTGTATACTGCTACTAATTAAGTACTTTAACTCTTCAAACTTTATTTTTATATTTCCAACATTTATTTTCCACTGGCACAATGTGTTATTGTGATTTTAATGGTATGAATTTAATTGTATTTTGTTAATTGATTAAATTAATATGCTGGTAAATTTCTGTATTGAAGTTCAGAAATGTAAAAGGTGAAACCTAAATAAAGTTGATCTGAAGCAATAATTTGTTATTGAATATATAACAGTTAACTTAAAATAAATAAAAATTAAAAAATTAAAATAAAGTACAGCATAATGATGTTCTTTATTTTACAGTATGATTAAAACTACTGTAGTTAATTTTGCGGTAATCTAACTGTGGTATTAAATACAGCAACTACTGGATAATTGTTGCCAGTAAGTAACTGTTAATTTGACAATAAACATTTTACAGTGTACGTTATTTGTTACTGGAAGTATGTGGTTCTTTTCATATATTTTTTTTTTTTTAACTGGTGACTGGTGTTGTTGATGCAGTCTATACATTCTACATTCATCAGCACCCACTAAACAAAGTTATGTCCAGAAGACAAAAAAAGACGCCATAAAAACTTTCAGTCTGGCTCCTCAGTGGACGTCTTTTCAACGTACGACTTTTGTGACAAAGACTTTGAAAAGACATCCATTGAGGAGCCAGACTGAAAGTTTTTATGACGTCTTCTGAACATCCGATATAGACGTTCGTTGAACCTCTGTACAAGGATAAAAAAAAACTCAGCCATGGATCCATCCATAGGCAGTAAAACACACGTTCACACCTTTAGACAACTTAGCATCTGTAGCATGAGAAAGACATAAAATACAGATACTAGGAGAAAATATATATATATATATATATATATATATATATATATATATATATATATATACACACACACACACTGTATATATACACACTCAAAAAATGTTTAAGTTAATGAGATAATTAATGATCAAACAACTGATGATTGAGCATTTGGTAAAATCAACTGAAGATAAAAGACATTTAATCTCTGAAGATTCCAGCAGAGGTGCACTGTTTGCCTTCGGCAGCTATCAAGCATTCAAACCATCTCATATCTACTCTGTAGGGGAAATTCCAAAATTTCAAAAACTTACATATTTTCAATCAGGAACAAAGTCTCACATACATGTGATGCATGATGTCACTGTTTTCACAAATTCACATTTTTGTAGTTTACACAGAGAATAATGGTAGCCCTTTGACTCTTTTCCCTAAACAAGTGGTTCTCAAACATTTCCTGGTGTACCACCAGCACTGCACGTTTTGTATGTCTCCCTCATCTATCACACCTGATTCAACTCATGAGCTCATTAGTGGAGACTGGATGTGTCAGATATAGAGAGACATACAAAATGTACAGGGCTGCTGCTCCACCAGGACAGGTTTGAGAACCAGTGCCTTAAACAATCATAACACACGGCATAGACCGCCATCTAGTGTCAAAAATGATCTTTTATTGAATTTTGAAGAGAACAAAATGTCCAGATGTGGACTTTTGATGCAGATTCACCATGTGTGAGATGAAATAAGAATACAATAAATAGGCAAAATCATATTAAAATAAACATGCTTTATTTTATCAAATGACCACAGAGTGCCTCCCTTATAAACTGCCTGATATTTCATATAATAAAATACAGTATGTGTTCTACAGAGTACCACATGAGAGTGCCGTCTAGTGCTTCTGGAATTCACATTGGTGAAGGTGAGGTGCAGGGGTTCTCAAATAAACTCTAACGGGCCAGATATAGTGCATCAGTTAAAATCATTTATCATTGATTGATTCATTGATTGACTCACAGCATGAGTAAATCATGTATGTGTTGTGATCTGCGGCTGATCGCTGTGATTTTCAGGAACAGAATTTTGAGAAAAACAGGTTTAAATAACTGTCACCCATGAAAATGCATTATCCAAACTTTAATGGTTGTAATTCAAAAATGCTTTGGAATATAGACCTAAGGTTGGTTTAAAGAAGACACTTGGCAGATTATTGTAGAAGTGAAATAAATTATTAAAGGGAAATAGTTATAAGTAAAAAAAAAAATTATAGAAGTTAAAGTTTATGAATGTTTAAAAATATAATTATTTATATTTTATAATAATATATTTAAAAACATGTTTTACTCTTAAACTGCGAGAAAATAAAAGCCAAAAATGTCAACATTCCAAATTTTAGGTTGATATTGCTTTTGGTAAGATTTTGTTTCGGTGCAGTACCACACTTTTTCACTAGATGACATCCAAGCTCCATTACTGACCATTTAAAGGGATAGTTCACCCAAAAATGAAAATTTGATGTTTATCTGCTTACCCCCAGGGCATCCAAGATGTAGGTGACTTTTTTTCTTCAGTCGAACGCAAATTATGATTTTTAACTGCAACCGCTGCCGTCTGTCAGTCAAATAATAGGAGAGATTGGGAACTTGAACAATAAGAGTCGAAAAAACTTCCATAGACAAATCAAATTAAACCCTGCGGCTCGTGACGGCACATTGATGTCCTAAGACACGAAACGATCGGTTTGTGTGAGAAACCGAACAGTATTTATATCATTTTTTACCTCTAAAACACCACTATGTCCAACTCCGTTCAGCTTCCGGTTGGTGAGGTCTGATCGCGCTCTGACAACGGAAGTGATGTCTCGCGCTCATTGAAGTATATGGGCGAGACATCACTTCCGTCGTCAGAACGCGTTTTTTGACCTCACTAACCGGAAGCTGAACGAAGTTGGACATAGTGGTGTATTAGAGGTAAAAAATGATATAAATACTGTTCGGTTTCTCACACAAACCGATCGTTTCGTGTCTTAGGACATCAATGTGTCGTCACGAGCCGCAGGGTTTAATTTGGATTTGTTTATGGAAGTTTTATTTACTGTTATAGTTGAAGTTCCCATCCACTGCTATTATTTGACTGACAGAGGGCAGCGGTTGCAGTTAAAAATCATAATTTGCGTTCGACTGAAGAAACAAATTCACCTACATCTTGGATGTACTGGGGGTAAGTAGATAAACATCAAATTTTCATTTTTGGGTGAACTATCCCTTTAAGGGTGCCTCCATATGGTTTGAATGATCTGAATAATTTCCATATTTTCATACATTTTATGAAGTAGACATCCTATTCAGAAGTAGTATGGACAGTTTGCCAGTATTTGATTTGAATTCAACCTCTAATAAAAACTTGAACATGTGTGTTCATTATAGCTCCATTGTTCTCTTCTGCTTCGCCTCATGATAACGTTGTATTAGAAAGGTGCCGTAGTTTACACAGAACTGGAGGGAAATTTGCATTAACATAACCACTTGTTATGTGGTTTATTTTGATAGGTGAGCTGTCTTTGTAGTGTTAAGAGATGGAAACCTTTTTTTTTTTTTTTCACCTCTGCCGGGTGTGTTCTTAAACAGTAGCCTAATGTTAGAGAAAGACAGTCTCTTCAGTTTGCAACTATAAGTCGCTGTTTACTTATAGTTGCACTTACAGAATAATAATTTAATGAAAATCCAATTATGACAAAAACAAAAAAATGACATTAGACCTATTTTTTGACTTTACTGAAAATGTTCCATATTGCATCACAGTAATTAATAGCACACAGGCTACATTGATATTACAAGTTTATTGTTTCAGAAAATGAAGTAGTGTTTAGCTGGGTTTTTACTTTAAGGCACATTTTCTCTTGGGTGATACAAGTTAAAGAAAACATAAAAGAAGTTTAAAGAACCCCCCACCCCCCATTTTTCCAAAAAAGTGATAATATTCTACAAGACAAACACACTGACAGAATTAAATTCCATGATTTACAAACACAAAAGAAGAAAAAACTTCACATTGGACAATCCTTGCACAGCTAGGCTACTTCATAAACTTGTTGGCAGTGATATAAACTAATCAGCACCTCATAAAACATCACAGTGTTTGGTTCACAATTTCAATAAGACAGAATGTAACAGTTTCAATGTGTTTCATTTTTGTACATTCAAATCAACAATAAAGAGATATAAAACATGAATATTCAATTACTGTACAAATGGCAATGTTGTATCATGTATACTCACATTTGTCTAAAAATTGTAATATTTGTATATAAAATATAAAATTGTAATATCTGTAATATTTCCTCATTACAAACATCACATCAATATGTTTCAGATTTAACTCCAGAGTAACAACATGAGCCTGTATCATCATTCAGTTATGGTTTTGAATGTAATAAATACTCTAAGGAAAGTATTTCACCAACTTAGGAAAATAAATAAATGCATTTCCATATACTACACCAAGCTGGTTAAGGATTGTTTGGTGCTATTCCCATTTCATATTTGGTCAACCAGTGTTTTATGATAAAGGTGGATGAACAAGAGTTAGTGTTATAAACATTAGCAACATTATGTCTCAAGTCTTTTCCAGTAACAGCAACAATACTAGTAAAACACTTAGTATCAGTAGTGCAAACTATGAAGAGCGCCCATATGAGGCTGTGTGTAAGTCAAATGCACTTTTTGGTCATATTGCTCCTTCTTGGTGAGGTATACTTGTACACATAATAGGTCTTATAGTACAAATGACAAGAAGCAAATTACTCACTGTTCCTGTCTGAATCACTTTAGCAGCTTTAATAAACTTCGATACTGAAAAACTGTTCTCTGTAACTGTTCTGTGTTCTGTTGTAACGTGTTGCTTTGTTTCTTATTTTATTTTTTGTTAGTCTTTTTTGAAGCAATATAAGCCTACATGTTTTAATGCATCATTTATTTATTTATGTTGTATTTAAATTGTTATGTAATATAGGTCAAATTTCACTTTATTGGTACAGGGCTGGCTAATGAAATCAATTACTCTGTGAGCGATGAGTATTTCAGTGTGAGCTCTTCTCTTCATAATTTCCACATGAGGTCTTTTCTGTGTCCATCTTCATATAAAGCATCAAAATAATGACTCGCCGTCAGTCTTAGTCTGGTTGGGGGACGATTCATTAGGAGTCTGGTTCTGTTTAGGGGACGAGTCTCCCACAGATGATCATTTTACTGTAAGAAAACACAGATTTACAGAAGGTAAAAGAAATGGAAAGGATTGTTGTTTTTAGTTACACAAACTGATGTTTGAGGAATGTAAGGAGGCATAAATATATTTATCACAGTGTCTTAAACTTATAAATGTATTCACCATGCTTCTTTTTGCACAGTAAATCTCATATATCTTGTTAAATCAGCTGTAATACTTACTTTCTGTGGTGATTTTTTTAGTAGGTCAGTGGCAACACTGATAAATCACACCAGCTGCAGCCACCAGCAGAACACCACCACCAATAGCAGCACTTATTCCTGCAATTTCACCTGTAGACAGACATTATTACTAGAAAATTGACTGATAGTTCATTTTACTGATATCATCTCTTTAAACCAGGGGTTTCCAAACTCAGTTCTGGAGGGCCACTGTCCAGCAGAGTTTAGCTCCAACCAGCTCCAATAGACCCACTTGAAAGCTTCTTGTAGTCAGACCTCGATTAGCTGCTTCAGGTGTGTTTAACTGAGGTTGGAGCAAAACTTTGCAGGACAGTGGCCAGTGGCCTCCTTTATTTATTTATTTATTTATTTTTTAACTTTGGTCATTTTTATGATATTGGATACCATGGAGTTGAAAATAGGTTTTTGAAGAACAGCAGCTAAAACAGCAGCACCACAGCACTGTGGAAACTGGAAACATCAACAGAAAAAATAATATAATATACATTTCTTTATGTTAACAACATTAGTCAAAGGCTAAAACTTAAATAGCTCCCTATATCCTCATTCACTATTCCCTACATTAATCCACTAATACAGTTCACTTGAAGGAGGGAATGAAAGTGAATGAGTGAATTTGCACTGAGTGCACCTTTGCTTAGTTTGTGCTCACTGTTTAAAAGGTACAATATATAATATTTTCTGTCCGCTAGAGGCCTATTGAAAACAAAGGCGTAGCTTGATGACGCCAAGTTTGAGCGCGGAATCTTGGGACATGTGGTCTTCACTGCAAAAAATGCTGTTCTTACTTAGAGTTTTTGTCTTGTTTCTAGTCAAAATTAGCCTGGGTGCCAGCCCGAACCCCGCCCACAACATTTTTTGGACGGGAAGTTCGGTCTGGACTCGATCCATTGTGGAGTAATTATGCTCGGCTCCCAGAAGGCCGAGCCAATCAAATTGCCAGGGCTATATTGGGGGGCAATATTCAAATCCATCAGTTACAACCCCCCCAATATTTCAACATGAAAATCACAGTAGATCTATACTAACATATGTATAATTCATTTATTTTGTAACAATAATATTGTTTCTAATCGAATATGAGTTTGTCATAATAAATTAGTCAGAAAAGTACCCCCCTTCCATTGAACCGATTGGTAACGCCCAACCAATGCGCGTGGCACTTTTACCAAAACAACGCGAGTGGTGCTCTACTATTTGAATAGAGAGCACGGGTAGCACCAAAAAATGAAGAGAACCGCTGCCCAGCCGACTATATTAAACTTCTGTTCAAAGAGGGATATTAAAAAGAATAAAGCATGTACTGAGAAGGAGGTATGAAAACATTGTAATAGCTAAGTAAGTACACTCCACATATATTTTAGCTAGCTAATCGGTTCCATTGCAATTTAGCCACAACTATCAGTGTAACTGTAACCCGTTACCAAAACAGCCGTCTGTTTTGAACGAATTGGCTTGAATGAACGATTTAAGTAGCTCACTCATTAAAACGTTGAATCGCTGCCACCTACTGGCGGTTTCAATATTTAACATAATTTCTTTCTTTTTAGAATCACTCTGTTATGTTAGAATTTGATGAATGCTTATAGATAAATTCCATAAAGTTATGATAGATAGATAGATAGATAGATAGATAGATAGAGAAGAAATAAATTATCCAATAACGCTACACATAAAACAGATTTACATATTTTGAGCTCCACACAGACATCAAGAATCAGCATATGAATCTCAACAATGGTGACATGCTTCAATGGTGCAATGCATTCTGGGAGCCATGGATAAGTTTCGTATGATGCACTCAGAATGCATTGCACCATTGAAGCATGTCACCATTGTTGAGATTCATATGCTGATTCTTGATGTCTGTGTGCGAGTAAAACTCACAGGAGCCCAAAATATGTAAATGGTGTGTTATAAATTGTTTGATGTTCTGATTAAATTCTATTATTCTCTTGCTGTAGAATCACAACAATAAAACAGAATTAGTAACATACTACCTGTATAAACCTCCCACATAATATCAATGAGTTAAGCCAATATATGATGATTATATTCTTATCATTAATCAGCTTACAGCATCTGATTATATTTTCTCTTGCTGTTCTCACCATAACAAACAGACACAGCTGTCAAGAGAAAAACTAATGTTAAAAAGTCAAGAGCCTGACTAAAGCACACACTGATCGCCACAATGGTAACATCAAATCAAACTATTACTTTTAAATAAATAATCAACATCTAAGCCTCTTCTTAATTCTTAATACGAACGTCTGTAGATGTCTGACAGAAATAAAGTCAGTCTGGTTAGTAATAAGTGAAGCTAATGTTGTTTGTGGAGTTGTTTAATCAGATCTTGAGAGATGTAATGTATTTTATCTTCAGTTGATTTCATCCAAGGCTGTGGCTGGAAGTAGTTCTTGTGTTTCTCTTTCCTTCAGTGATTCTGCTTGTTAACAGCAGGTGTTCTTCACTAATACAAAATCATTATTCAATCACTTAATTATCTCATTACCTCCAACACTGATTAAGTGTTACATTAAACAGCCTGTAGTGTGCACACTAAGCAGTGTTCATTTCATCTGGGCAAATCTATGTGGGGCCTACATGGAAACTGGGTGCAAAACTGGCTGGGTCCCAGTTAGATAGCCCAGGTCAAACCCATTTGGGCCCCACATGGCTCTGCTGGCTGGGTATATTTAAGTGTTGATAAAAAGGATTCATGAAGCTAGAATAAAATGTTTTTAAAATGGAAAGAGTTAAAGTACAGTTCAAGGTATTTCAAGTATAAAAAATAATACCTAATATAGGAACATAGAAGTATGCTTAAAGTGCAAAAATAATATATAAAAAGTAAACTATAAGTGTGATGTCATGTTCACTTAAAGAAAACTTAAAAGTATACTTGCACTAAACTAGCAGTTTACTGAGAGTATTTCAAAGTGTACTTTCGTATACTAAAAATGTATTAAAATAGTAAACTACTAGTATACTAGTATAAGTTCACTTTTAGTACAGATGCAGTACAAATGAGAAACGTAGCTGTGAACTAGTTAAAGTTTACTACTGTTACACTTATAGTACACTTAAACGTATACTTCAATTGGGCCAATTTAGTCCCAAGCGGTATTAAAATAGTACACTTACAAGTTTACTACTAGTACATTGATATTATACTTACTACATAAAGTATACTTAAAAAATCTACTTGAACATTACTTTAGTATACTTGAAGTATACTAGTTTTTCGTAAGGGTACACATGGATGTCCCCTCAAATAGCACAGTTATTGGGTTGATTTAAAAATAGGCTATTAAACTGTTTTTAAAGTTCCCCGATGAAAAGAGCACTGAATGACTGAATAATACTCACCAATGACAGAAACACTGAATCTCTTCACTCTGCTGATGCTGAAGCTGCTGTTGTTGCTGGTGATCTGTAGTTTATAAGGTCCAGAGTCTGTGGTTCTGGTGTTTGTGATGATCAGAGATCCAGTCTGACTCACCGTCAGTCTCCCTCTTGATCTCTCATTACCATCTTCACACTGAACATCTGTACAAGTTTTATTGGGATCTCCAGTGATTTTTGCGATTATGGTGTCATCAAAATACCATGTCATCACATCATTTGGATCTTTTACTTCATCAGGATCTAGACTAACATATTCTCCCTTGTTCACTGATATTGTCTTCATGTTATATTGTTCAGCAGCAGAAACACCTGAAACACAAACCAACAGCTGATTGGAGGATCTTTCGGCTAAAGATGAAAGTGATTGCACAAGTCCTTTCTTGACTTATATTTTAACCTGAAAAGATACATGTATGCATGGTTTGTACTTCTAAACTCATTTGACCTGAAATCAACATTTTAACAGATAATAACAGAAGGTGAACATCCATGACATGATTAGATTCTCTCATCTCTATCAGAGCGCAACTGCAGCCTCAGATGAAGAAAAAAAAAACATAGATTTACGGAAATGGCAATTCTATTCAAGTTTGCATATTTGCAGACAGCTGTGTAGTGTGCAAGTAGCCTTGCCATATCCCAAACGTATGTTTTAGTTTGATACTGACCTAAGCCCTTATCAAATGTGCAGGTGTCAATTTCTGTCTTTTTAAAAATGTGGAGGTCCTGAACCCCCTGTCCCCTGTGCGCCTACATGGATGTTTTCTATATACGCAATCTGTCAGATCTCTTTAGATCTCACAACACTATGTTGTGGCGTACCAGATGTGGGTCGGATAGGGGCACTCACACCTCAAATGCATTGTCCTGGAGCACCCCCAGCAGTGCACAATTTGTCTTATTTACTACACCTAATTCAACTCATGAGCTCATTAGTAGAGACTGCAAGACCTGAAATGTGCAGTGCTGGAGGTACTACAGGTTTGAGAACTACTGGTGTAAGTGAACTAATATAGGCCTTACAGGAAAAGAAAATAAATAGTTCTGAGTATAACATTTTAAAAATCAAAAAAATACATTAACAAGTGATGTAAACATTCATTAACGACTCACCACGGACAGTAACACTGAAGATCTTTTCACTGCTGCTGCTGCTGAAGAGCACTAGTTCATATTCTCCAGAGTCTGTGGTTTTAGTGTTTGTGATGGTCAGAGATCCAGTCTGATGATCCAGCTTCAGTCTGTCTCTGAATCTCTCAGTACCTTCATTACACTGAACATCTGTACAGTTATAACTGAGATCTCCAGTGATCTGAGCTATGCGAGTGTCATTAATATACCATTTAATCTCTTCTTGTTGTTTTGTTTGAACACCAGTGTGTAGAATGACTGAATCTCCCTCATTCACAGACACTGACACTGAATCTCTGTCTGAATAAACACCTGATGCCCCAGAAGGAAAAAAAAAAAACATTAGTCAAACAAAAATATACAATAGTGCTTTCAAAATGTTATTTTCTACAGATCATAAAGATTGTGAATAAACAAATATGTCCGTTATCATAATGTAACAAATAGCAAAAGAACATCGATTTATAGGCCCTATATTCACTCATCAGACCACGTTTTAATAGACTTTTAGATTTGTATTAACCATAGTCGTTTTTATCGATGCCCGGAAGAGTGACTGTAGCAAACTTTGATGTTGAAGATTGCAACTTACCACGATCGGAAAAAAACAAGAACACCGAGAGCCACTTAAAGATACGCTTCATTTTCGCCACTTTCTGCTCAGACAAATGAGTGCAGATTCTAATCCATAAAAGTGTTCTTCTTTTTTTGCTTTTAATGGCGACGTAGTGTTTGAACTAAAGTGAAAGTGATATGTGATAATCACACCAGATAACCGTGTGATGACGTAGTCACAGTTCGTGGCGTTTAGTCTGCATGCAGTCTATATAAAATATCGTAAATAAAATTGTATGCAATTTTAGAATTTTACATTACGATGGGTAAAGCATTTTGAATATTACATTATTTTTCATGCTGGAAAACTGCTGATAAAAGACAATATATATATATATATATATATATATATTTTTTTTTTTTTTTTTTTTTTTAAATAATTTTTCATAAAAATAAATAGCCTTGATTTAGAATAATGTAGGCTAGTGTTTCGTTCAATTATGTGTGTTTACGTGCGATCCAATTTGTCGTGACAAAATCTTCCACAAAATCTTCCACTTATATATAGTTTTTATAACTCTATATAAAAAAAATACAAGTCCTCATTTAGATAGCTAAGTAGTGGGTGTGATATCTATGTATTACCTACGTTAAAAACGGTTTATAAGTCATAAATAATGTAAAATATTATTGACTTTTCTCTTAATTTTTTTATTTTGGAAAGTGTGTGTGTGTGTTTGTGTGTGTGTATTTATATTTAGGGTGCAAGACTAAAAATATTATTACTTATGTTTAATTGTCATCTGTAATAGATAGCAGCAAATTAAGACACAAGACATAAGAAAAAAAGTGTAAAAATAACGAGATATCAATACATATCGTTTCAAAGCAGCTTTACAGAAAATGCATGTGTCTACATTACAATTTACAGTAATCTGTTATCTGAGGTGACTGTGTCCAAATTATGTCATAAATGTACATACAGTGTACAAAGCACACAGTTAGCTATAAGTAATGAATAAATGTTAACAATGATTAGGATATAGTATAGAAAAAAAATTGGAATGGTGCATGTTGATCCAGAGTTTGGATCAAGTCCTCACAGGGGTTGGGGACCTTGAACCCAGGATCTACATTATATATAAGACATTACATATCCAGCATTTCAGATAAGCACCAAACACATAATGCAAGCTTTTAAGTGGGACTATAATCTGGATAAATTTAAACATCAAGATTTCCCAGACAAAAACAGTGGTGAAGTGTAAGACAGACTGCGATAACTTTTAAGCTAAACTCAGTTAGCAAGTTAGCCTGTCAAACAAAATATAATTTATAGTGTAATCGAGGACTTGAGTCTGGCCTAAAGACCTGAAATCAGATGTCCAGAAAGGCAGAGCTCAGGTGAAGTAAGAAAAGGAGAATCCCAGAGCAGAGTATGAATAAAAAACAAATCCATCATTAAAGCTGCAAGCAGGGCCCTCGCACCTGGGGTCACTGCCATTCGGTGGCCTTAGGAAGACTGTGATCAGTGGGCGACATGCATGTAAGTGAGTGAATACAGGAGAATTATTGCAAAGCCATTTCGACATGCCACACTTCCTGCTGCCAACAGGTAGCACTTTGACTATTACTGAATATTGCCATGAAGATGTGTTCAGGCCAGGACTATTATTAAACGTGAAGTTTGGAGCAGATCGGACATTGTATGCCTGAGATACAACAACTTCCTGTTTCG